>NC_091983.1:7764367-7937080 GCF_044704955.1 Pristiophorus japonicus | reverse complement strand
GGGAGAAGGAGCGGGGGGGTGGGAGAAGGAGCAGGGGGGTGGGAGAAGGAGCAGGGGGGTGGGAGAAGGAGCAGGGGGGTGGGAGAAGGAGCAGGGGGGTGGGAGAAGGAGCAGGGGGGTGGGAGAAGGAGCAGGGGGGTGGGAGAAGGAGCAGGGGGGTGGGAGAAGGAGCAGGGGGGTGGGAGAAGGAGCAGGGGGGTGGGAGAAGGAGCAGGGGGGTGGGAGAAGGAGCAGGGGGGTGGGAGAAGGAGCAGGGGGGTGGGGAGAAGGAGCAGGGGGGTGGGAGAAGGAGCAGGGGGGTGGGAGAAGGAGCAGGGGGGTGGGAGAAGGAGCAGGGGGGAAAGAGAAGGGGGGAGAGAGGAGGGGGGGAAAGAGGAGGGGGGGAAAGAGGAGGGGGGGAAAGAGGAGGGGGGGAAAGAGGAGGGGGGGAAAGAGGAGGGGGGGAAAGAGGAGGGGGGGAAAGAGGAGGGGGGGAAAGAGGAGGGGGGGAAAGAGGAGGGGGGGAAAGAGGGGGGGGGAAAGAGGAGGGGGGAAAGAGGAGGGGGGGGAAAGAGGAGGGGGGGGAAGAGGGGGAGAAGGAGGAGCGAGGAGAGGAGGGGGGAGAGGGGAAGAAGGGAGAGAAGGAGGCTGAACGGCCGGGCCCAAGACTTCGGCCTGGATTTACAGAAGGTGGCGTCGGGTCTCGGGGGGGGGGGGGGGGGGGGGAGTGGGGGGGCGCGGTGGTCGGGTCGGAGGGGGGGGGGGGGTCGCAGAGGTCCTGGGGGGGGGGGGGCGCGGTGGTCGGGGAAGCAGAGGTCAGGTGGGTCCGGTCGGGTGGGAGGAGCCTTATTCACGCAGCCCCAGTGAGGCCATTCGGCCAGGGCTAGGGGCTGCGTGCTTCAGGCCCCTCCCACAGTTTTGGGCACCCACTGTAGCGCTCATGTGCAGAGATCCCGGCACTGTGTTCAGCGCAGGGACCTGGCTCTGCCCCCCACAGCTCGTGCTGCGCCGCGCCCGGCTCCAGAGGACCTGCAGGGAGCCGGAGAATAGGGAAGTTTTTTTTAGGCACATTTTGTGGCGCGAAAAACGGGCATCCAGGTCGGGGCTGCGCTGTTTTAGGCGCACCCGAAACTTGGGCCCTTTGTTACTATGCGAGGAAACGATTCTGTATGTTAAGTATTTCATTGTACCTTTGTTACTACTTAATGATATCTGTAGGTTAAACAAGCAAAGTTAAGTATTTAAGTACCTTGTTACGGTGGGAATAATAGTCTGTATGTTAAACCATTCAGAAAACAGTTAGTCATGATTGGCTAAATGCAAAGAATAAGAGTTCATAAGGCTTTTTAGAGATAAAAGATGGAACTGCCTTTTGTCACATAGACTCTTATGGACTGTAGAGACACTGAAATCTCAAAAGGTGTGTAGCTTCTTGAAGAGCTGCCTTTGCAAGCAGAGTTGTTGGCTTGTGAATGTCTGAACATCTAAATAAAGATCCAGCCTTTACTACAACTGAGTGTGTGCAGGTAATTCGACGTTAAAAGCAATGAAGCGAAAAGAGCAAGACAGCCGTTTACAACAGCCGGGAGTGGAGAATCTTAGCTATGAGGAAAGATTGGATAGGCTGGGTTTGTTTTCCTTGGAAAGAGGAGGCTGAGGGGAGACCTCATTGAGGTGTATAAATTATGAGGGGCCTAGATATAGTGGATAGAAAGGGCCTATTTCCCTTAGCAGAGGGGTCAACAACCAGGGGGCATAAATTTAAAGTAATTGGTAGGAGGTTTAGAAGGGATTTGAGGGGAAATTTCTTCACGCAGAGGGTTGTGGGGTTCCGGGAACTCACTGCCTGCAGAAACCCTCACCACATTTAAAAAGTACTTGGGTGTGCACTTGAAGTGCTGTGACCTGCAGGGTTATGGACCTAGAGCTGGAAAGTGGGATTAGGCTGGATAGCCTCTTGTTGGCCGGCACGGACACGATGGGCCGAAATGGCCTCCTTCCGTGCTGTAAATTTCTGTGATTCTATGAACTGGCTTTTCCGACCTGTCAAAAGAAAGAAAGATTCTACACATTCCTGGGAGAAGGACATACGCGTGGGAGAGATTGGGCTATTTGCCCATCTCATGCCCAGCGAATGTCCTTCAAACTCTTACGCCTGGTAAAAGCAGGCACATAACTTACTTTTACCAGCGTAACACATTTAAATCATAGAAAAATTAAATTTAATCACTCATTTTTTATGTTAAAAACCCTCTCCGTGTAGGTAAGTTTATTTTTAACCCTATTAAAAAACTCCCCAAATTTATTTTTTCTAAAACATTTAATTACATTTAATTTCGATTGATTTTAGATATGTGTGGTGCTTTTAAAATTTATTGTGCTGTGTTCCTCGTGTTAGGGTTTTTTTCTCATTGATGGTAATGGGAGTCCGTACAAACAGAGTTCCCATTATTATCAATGAGCATCGTGATTGGTGGTCCAGGCCCACATGACTCTAATATAGACGTTCGTACGTGGAAGACATCTTCCCATGCGCTGTGCAGTGAATGAAGGCCTCCGACCGAAATCCTATGTTTCTTCGGGACCAACAGTTAGTTTCGGAGATTTTTTCCGGGTCAGAGGCGTTCGTACTAAGGAAGCCTCCGACCACAATTTTCGGCCCATTATTCCATCGCTGCGTGTGTGGCCACGCAGTAATCTACAAGGTTCAGTGCAGGCCGCTCACAGGCTTTTACTTTTCAAATAGCGCAGGTCTGCAGAAATTTACATTGACTGAAATAAACAGGCTGCGCGGAACAAAACTCAGCTTATGGGGGGACATTACCCAGAACCTGCCTGCCTCTCACACACGCCAAGCATCCACCACGAAGCCAGTTAATGACCTCGGATCCTCGCCTGCGTTTACTCGCAGGTGGGTTGAGAGGCCTGTCCTTTCCACCGAGAAAGGTGCACCGTCTGGGGCAAGATTCCTGTAACTAATTGCCTCCTCTTCTCTCCCGAAGGGATCGACATGTGCTCGAGTGCAGTTGGAAAGGGCACCAGTTGCCCTCTGACCTCTGCTCGGTGGCCTTTCTTCATATCATCAGCCTGGGCAGTGGGTTCTACCATGGGGGCCATCACACTAGAGTCTGATCCTGACACACAACCTCTGTGCTGGCTCTTTGAAAGAACTATCTATTAGTCCCATTCCCCTGCTCTTTCCCCATAGCCCTGCAAATTTGTCGCATTTCACGTATTTATCCAATTTCCTTTTGAAAGTTATTACTGAATCTGCTTCCACCACCCTTTTGGGTCATAACACTCTGCAGAAAATTCTCATTTTCCCTCTGGCTTGTTTGCCAATTATTCTAAATCTGTGTCCTCTGGTTACTGACCCCCCTTGTCCATGGAAACAGTTTTTCCCTATCTACTCTATTAGAAGCACCTCGATCATGTTTCCTCTTAACCTTCTGTGCTCTAAGGAGAACAACCCCAGCTTCTCCAGTCTATCCACCTAACTGAAGTCCCTTATCACTGGAACCATTTCTTTTCGGCACCCTCTCCAGGCCGTGACGTCCTTCCTAAAGTGCGGTGCCCAGAACAAAGAATGCCCATTAGTTTCCAGTGCGAGTCCCCACAGTTTGGAGAAGTGGGGAGGAAATGCTGAAGGGGAGAGTTGGTTTCCAGTAATGACGTTAGCATCGTACACACTGTGGCTGCTGTGTAAATGAGTGTGTGTAATGCAGGGATGGACACTCACTGGGTAGCCATGTCGGTACATGTACAGGTCTCTGGCAGCGAAGAAACTTCTCTTTGGCTTGAATGAAGCGTCAGCTTTATCATCATTCTGTAAAAGACCAGATTTACCAGAATTAACACAATGCAAATTGCAAAAACAGCACAGAAATCCACACAAGGCCAGGCTGTTTTAATCGCAGCAACAGACCATGCACAAGGGCAAATTGTTCCAAAATGCTGAATACCCGGAGTCCGTTTCACCAGAGCAACACTGCTCTGTCACACAATGCTGCTCTGTCACACAATGCTGCTCACTAACTGTCACACAATGTTGCTCTGTCACACAATGCTGCTCATTGCACTTGTGGTATATTCTTACGACATCACAAACACATAGGACTTCATAAGATGGCTTCAATACAGGAACTTGCTGATGTCTTTATTGCATTTACAGCAATGGCTACATTACTGCAGTGGCTGCATTACCGCAGTAGTCCGCTAGGTGGAACAGTAATCCACTAGGTGAAACTATATTACACTTCTCCCTCCTTAATGAAGAAGTAATTATAATAAACAATCACACATAACTTGCATGGTTGTACATAACAAAAGATAGGGACTTATTTTGCCATATTTACAAATCAAACTTAAAAACTGGTTTTCTGTTTTGAAGGGGATACCTTTGCTCTCAAACAGAACCTTCCAAACATGGTGTCGAACTGAGACTCGTTCTAGGCTGAGCCTGAGGAGAGTTTCCCTCCAAGGGATGCCCTTGATTTACATTTGAAGTCTCTACAACTCTAAACTGCTTGTTTGCCTGACTCAGACTCAAGAATTAAGTTCTGACTTTCTCTTTGACTTGTTTCTAGTACATTTGATATAGGATATACTACTGGTACTGTACATGTAATAAGGCTGTCTAAGGTGTCAGAAATAATCAAATCATTCCAACTTTCAACTCCTTCCACATCTGTAGGTAAAATATGATCAATATGAACAAACCTAACCTGACCATGATCAAACATCTTGATCAGATATATGCGAGGACTGCATATCTTCACCACTCTTCCTGGTAACCACTTTAACCATTTATGGTGATGGTTCTTCACTCTGACCTAATGATGTAATTTCACACTTTGCTCTCTTACTCTACCTCTATCATGATTCTCTTTCTGTCTTAATTGTTTCTCTTCTAATGACTGTGCCAAGTTTGGCTTTAACAACGAGAACCTGGTTCATGTCTGGTATTTGAGAAACAACTCTGCTGGTGTTCTAGCAGCAGTTGTATGAGGAATATTACGATAAATAATCAGTAAATTAGCCAATTTGTGGTCCAACAACAACTGTCGTTTCTTTGGATTTGGATCCAACATCTGTTTGATGAGAGCACATTTTACAATTTATACTGTGTACTCTGCTGCACATTTGAAGCAGGGTGGTATGGTGGAACCTTGGTATGTTTCACACCATTTTTGCTCATGAACTGTGTAAATTCTTCTGATCAAAATTGTGGCCCATTATCAGGAACAATTTCTTCTGGGAGGTTAAAAGAAGAAAATAATCTTAGCAAATGGTCCAATGTTTTACTCGTTATTTTCCGTATTGGAAATACCTTGACTCATTTTGAATGACTATCAATCACAATGAACAATTGCTGTCCTTCTAGCTCAGCCAAATCGATATGTAACCTTTGCCACGCCCTGGGAGGCCATTTCCATGGCTGTAATGGTACTGATGGTGGTTTCTTGCTCACTGATTGACATGTAGTACACTGATAACGATGTACTCTATATCTTTATCTAGACCTGGCCACCATAAGAAACTGTGTGCAAAACTCTTGGTCAAGCACATCCCATGTGCTGGTCATGAAGATCTAATAATTTGGACCTGAATTTATTTGGTATAACCACTCTTGCACCCCTGATGACACAATCTTTATCCACTCATAATTCATCCGTACAAATGAAGAATGGATGAATATCTTTGTCTGTTACCTGCTTTGGCCATCCATTTGCTATGTAATCATACACCTTTGACATAACTGGGTCATGTTTGGTTGCTCTACCAATCTCTTCAGCTGTGACTGGCAGTTCATCAATGTAGAACAATTCTTCCCTATCAAGTGTAACTTGTGATGGGGATGGCAATCTAGACATAGCATCAGCATTACTATGATCAACTAACCGTCTGTACCCAATGTCATATATATATATATATATATGCTGACAAAAATGAAAGCCCATCTCTGCATTCGGGCTGCAGCTAATGTTGGAACTGGGGACTTTGAATGGAGGATTGCTGTCAGGAGCTTATGGTCCATAACGATGGTAAACTTACGACCATACAAGTATTTGTGGAACTTCTTGACCCCAAAAATGAATGCCAAAGCTTCCCTTTCAATCTGCGCATAATTATACTCACTGGCACTGAGAATACGTGAAGCAAAAGCAATTGGTCTCTCCTCCCCACTACGTAGTACATGAGAGATCACTGCCCCAACTCCATACAGAGAGGCATCACATGCTAGCTTGATCTCCTTAGATAAGTCATAGTGAACTAACATGGTGTTCTCTACCAACTGGCTTTTACACTCCTTGAATGCTGCATCGCATTCTTTTGACCACTTCCAGTGGACCTGTTTTTTCAACAGCTCATTCAGTAGATGTAACACTGTAGCCAAATTTGGTAGGAACTTGCCATAATAGTTCAAAAGATCCAAAAATGATTGAAGTTCAGTGATATTCTTGGGAGTGGGTGCATTTCGAATTGCATCCAGCTTTCCCATGGTTGGATGTAAACCATCTTTGTCTACTCTGTGCCCCAAGTACTCCACTGAGTTTTGAAATAACTCACAGTCACTCATAATCTGTGCTTCTCTAGCCATTTGAGCACTTCATTCAATATGTTATTATGAATTTTCCTGTTTGGTGCGGAAATGAGTATGTCATCTCAATAACATACTACCCCTTCAATGCCTTGCAAAATCTGGTTCATCACCCCTTGGAATATGGTAGGGGCGGAAGACACTCCAAGTGATAGCCGATTAAATTGATACAGGCAGAGATGAGTATTTATAGTCAAGCATGACTTGGACTCCTCATCTAGCTCCAGTTGTAAGTAGGCATTCGTAAGATCCAACTTTGAGAAGATCTGACCACCTGTCAGTGTTGTGAACAAATCTTCTACATTCGGCAATGTATTGGGGAGATTACCCTCTAGAACTTGGTTTACGGTTACTTTATAATCACCACACAACCTTACCTTACCATCTGACTTAGGTACAACAACAATGGGTGTAGCCCAATTACATAGATCTATCTTAGAGATAATGTTCTCAGTCTCTAGTCTTTTGAGTTCTTGCTCAACTTTTCCTCGATTGCATACGGTATGTGACATGGTTTGCAGTAAAATGGTCTAGCGTCCTTCTGAATCCTGACACTCACCTTGAAGCCTTGGATCGGACTGTCTGTTTTGCAGAATACCTTCGGATACTTCTTGATTACATCATCCTTCGATACAAATCTCGTTTCAACACGAGAAATCTCATTCCAATCCAGCTTCAGTGATCCAAACAATTTCTACCTAGAGAGGCAGGCTTGTCTCCTGCCACTACCAAGAGAGGCAAGCTCTGAAACTGATCCTTGTATTTTACCGGTACGGTGATATGTCCTACCACAGGAATCTGCTCTCCTGAGTAGCCGCGTCGCTCTATCTTGGATTCCGGTAATATGCTCATGGATGCACCAGTGTCGATTTCCATGGGTATCCTTGTTCCTGCAACATCTACTTGGATGATGATACGTTTTGAATCGCTGTTAGATACCCTCGTGCTCCTGATGACGTGTATCTCTTCGTCCTGTTGCTTTTCTTCCATGCTATGTAGTCTCTGGGGATTTCTACTTATAGCTTTGAAAGTTGGTTTACTCTTCGGTCGACATGCCCAGTTTTGCTGCAGAAGAAACACTCTGCCTTCACATTTGGACAACTTTGATCAATGTGTTGTCCCAGACACCGATAGCACGACTTCAGTGCTCTGTTACCATGGCCATTTGCTGAGACCTTGGGGCCCAACTGCCTTTTACTTTTAACCTGCAGGCGATTCACCTCGGTTGTCTGCCAACTGGAAATGGTACGTCATTCTCGGGAATATTGGTCAGCCATGTCCATCGACATAGCTGTCTAACAAGCTAAATCAGAAGTCAAGTTAGGAGTTGTCAACAACTTTCTTCTGATTGCTTCAATTTTCATCCCATAAACAAAGCGGTCACGCAATGCTTGGTCCTGAAAGTTTCCGAAATGACAATGAATGGATAGCTTCTTTAATGCTACAATGTATTCACTGACACTCACAGTCAACAAGCTTCCCGCTGGAGTGGAACTAAACTACAGAACCAGTGGGAACCTATTCAACCTTCGCCGTCTCCAGGCCAGGTCCAAGACCACTCCAACCTCTGTCGTCGAGCTACAGTCTGCGCACGTTGAGGTTGAACTCCAGGACATAGTCGACATATTTACTGAGGCGTACGAAAGCATGGGCCTTACGCTAAACATCAGTGAGACAAAGGTCCTCCACCAGCCTGTCCTCACCGCACAGCGCTGCCCTTCAGTCATCAAGATCCACTGTGGGGACCTGGACAACGTGGACCATTTCCCTTACCTCGGGAGCCTCTTAACAAGAGCAGGCACTGACGACGAGATTCAACACCACCTCCAGTGCACCAGTGCAGCCTTCAGTCGCCTGAGGAAAAGAGCTTTTGAAGACCAGGCCCTCAAAACTGCCACCAAGCTCATGGTCGACAGGGCTGTTGTAATACCCGCCCTCCTGTATGGCTCAGAGACATGGACCATGTATAATAGACACCTCAAGTCGCTGGAGAAATACCACCAACGATGTCTCTGCAAGATCCTACAAATCCCCTGGGAGGACAGGCGCACCAACATTAGCGTCCTCGACCAGGCCAACATCCCCAGCATCGAAGCACTGACCACACTTGATCAGCTCCACTGGGCAGGCCACATAGTTCGTATGCCAGACACGAAACTCCCAAAGCAAGCGGTCTACTTGGAACTCCTTCACGGCAAATGAGCCAAAGGTGGGCAGCGGAAACTTTACAAGGACACCCTCAAAGCCTCCTTGATAAAGTGCAACATCCCCACTGACACCTGGGAGTCCATGGCCAAAGACCGTCCTAAGTGGAGGAAGTGCATCTGGGAGGGTGCTGAGCACCTCGAGTCTCATCGCGGAGAGCTTGCAGAAATCAAGTGCAAGCAACGGAAAGAGCGTGCGGCAAACCGGTCCCACCCATCCCTTCCATCAACGACTCTCTGTCCCACCTGTGACAGAGAGCGTGGTTCTTGTATTGGACTGTTCAGCCACTTAAGAACTCATTTTAAGAGTGGAAGCAAGTCTTCCTCGATTCCGAGTGACTGCCTATGATGATAATGATGATACTTTCGTCAATGAATTGATCTGCGGTTCCAAAACGATAACTTGCAGCAATTTTCAAGGGCTCAGGACTGTAGTGCTGTTCTAACTTCTTTAGAATTTCCGTCAGTGATGTGTCCTTCAGCTTGACAGGAACAAGCACGTTTTTCAGGGTTTCATACACCACGGGGCCTGCTTCAGTCAAGAAAATTGCCCATTTTCTTTCCAACACTACCCGGTTACGGTTTTCATCATCAGGGACTTCGATGATACAATTTGTGGTGAAAAACATTTCTAGCCGCTCCACATGTGCTGAAAGTCTCTCGGTCATGTTGAAACCCCCTCAAGTGCCCTATTATTCCCTTTGGCATGGCCATCTGGACTCTTCAGTTCAGCCAAGTGTGCTTGTAATTTATCTTGTATTGTTAGCTGTTATTCAAAACAAAGGACCTCTCTAGTCTCTTTGTTGTTTGGCTGGAATCATCAATCAACAAAAATTTCAGCTTGGGTATCCAGAAATCACATTCTCGTCGCCAATGTGGTATATTCATAATCTTACCCGTCACCTGATGTCTTTATTGCATTTACACCAATGGCTGCATTACCACAGTAGTCCACTCGGTGGAACTATATTACAACACTGTCACACAATGTTGCTAACTGCTCTGTCACACAATGCTGCTCACTGAGCTGTGTCACAAGCACATTGAAGCTCAGATTCTGTTCCATTCCTCAGTCTTTATTCCTGTGGTTTATTGGGTCACCTGAATCTTCTCCTATTTTCCTTGACACCACTGTTTTTAAAAAAAAAAGCGTACAAAAGTTCAGCTGATCTCAGAACTGTAGTTTCCTACAATTTTAAGCTTAGATTTTCATGAATACAACATTCTAAACCATGATGCTTAAACCTATTCCTGATAGAATCCTATTTAACCCATTTGATGTTTTCCACGGCAGCTCAATGCACTGATCAGCACTCTACCTCACGCAAAACTGTGGCACCCAGCAGAACTGCAGTAAACGGAACTGCAATGGACACCAGAACGCCTTCAGGGAATGGGGCAGTTTGAACAAGTATCTGTCTGATTTATAAATTAAGCACAACAAATAGAAAATGGGAAATAAGAACATAAGAAATAGGAACAGGAGTAGGCCATACGGCCCCTCGAGCCTGCTCCGCCAATCAATAAGATCATGGCTGATCCGATCATGGACTCAGCTCCATTTCCCCTCCTGCTCCCCATAACCCCTTATTCCCTTATCGTTTAAGAAACTGTCTATTTCTGTCTTAAATTTATTCAATGTCCCAGCTTCCACAGCTCTCCGGGGCAGCAAATTCCACAGATTTACAACCCTCAGAGAAGAAATGTCTCCCCATCTCTGTTTTAAATGGGCGGCCCCTTATTCGAAGATCATGCCCTCTAGTTCTAGTCTCCCCCATCAGTGGAAACATCCTCTCTGCATCCACCTTGTCAAGCCCCCTCATAATCTTATATGTTTCGATAAGATCACCTCTCATTCTCCTGCATTCCAATGAGTAGAGGCCCGACCTACTCAACCTCTCCTCATAAGTCAACCCCCTCATCCTCGGAATCAACCTAGTGAACCTTCTCTCAACTGCTTCATAAGAACATAAGAACATAAGAATTAGGAACAGGAGTAGGCCATCTAGCCCCTCAACAAGATCATGGCTAATCTGGCCGTGGACTCAGCTCCACTTACCCGCCCGTTCCCCATAACCCTTAAAAATCTATCTATCTGTGATTTGAATAAATTCAATGAGCTAGCCTCAACTGCTTCCCTGGGCAGAGAATTCCACAGATTCACAACCCTCTGGGAGAAGAAATTCCTTCTCAACTCGGTTTTAAATTGGTTCCCCTGTATTTTGAGGCTGTGCCCCCTAGTTCTAGTCTCCCCGACCAGTGGAAACAACCTCTCTGCCTCTATCTTATCTATCCCTTTCATTATTTTAAATGTTTCTATAAGATCACCCCTCATCCTTCTGAACTCCAACAAGTAAAGACCCAGTCTACTCAATCTATCATCATAGGTAACCCCCTCATCTCCGGAATCAGCCTAGTGAATCGTCTCTGTACCCCCTCCAAAGCTAGTATATCCTTCCTTAAGTAAGGTGACCAAAACTGCACGCAGTACTCCAGGTGCGGCCTCACCAATACCCTGTACAGTTGCAGCAGGACCTCCCTGTTTTTGTACTCCATCCCTCTCGCAATGAAGACCAACATTCCATTCGCCTTCCTGATTACCTGCTGCACCTGCAAACTAACTTTTTGGGATTCATGCACAAGGACCGGTGCCGTGTTCGGACCACCACCTGGTGTGGGCGGAGCTCGCTTCGCTCCGCGCGAGGACGGGGTCCGCGTACTGGCACTTTAACAACCGGCTGCTGGAGGACGTGCGGTTCCAGGACTCGTTCCGTCGATTCTGGTCCGACTGGAGAAGGAAGCAGGGGGGCTTCCCCTCCTTGAGGCTATGGTGGGACGTGGGCAAGGCTCACGTCCGCGTCTTCTGTCAAGAGTACGCGAGGGGGTCGACCAAGAGGCGGGCGGCCAGGGTCGGGCGCCTAGAAAAAGAGGTGCTCGACCTGGAATCCCGTCTCGGTCAAGTCGTCCAGGACCCGGCCCTGCGGACGGTGTACGAAGCGAAGAAGGCCGCGCTGAAGGACCTGCAGCTCGTCGGGTCCCGAGGCGCGTTCGTGAGATCGCGGATCCGGTTCCTGAGGGATCTGGACCGCGGCTCCCCCTTCTTCTACTCGCTGGAAAAAAGGCAGAGTGTCCGTAAGCAGCTCTTGACGCTGCTGGCCGACGACGGCTCTCTCGTCTCGGATCCGGAGGGCGTCAACAACAGGGTCCGTGAATATTACGGGGCTCTGTTCTCTCCGGATCCGTCCAGCGAGGAAGCGCGTAGAGTTTTGTGGGAGGACCTGCCGAAGGTCAGCCCGGAGGGCGACGAAAATTTGGAAGCTCCGCTAAGCCTGGCGGAGCTGACCGGTGCCCTCGACCGGCTCTCGAGGGGAAAATCCCCGGGGCTGGACGGGCTGACCGTGGAGTTCCACAGGGCGTTCTGGGACGCCCTGGGGGGCGACTACGCGCGGGTCCTGGGGGAAAGTCTGGTGACCGGGGAGATGCCCCTCTCTTGGCGCAGGGCAGTCATCGTCCTGCTGCCTAAGAAGGGCGATCTCCGCCTCCTTAAGAACTGGCGCCCGGTCTCCCTCCTCAGCACGGACTACAAAATCTTCGCCAGGGCGATGTCTGCTCGCCTTGGTGCCGTGCTGGACCACATGATCCACCCCGACCAGTCCTACACGGTCCCGGGCCGGACAATCCACGACAACATCCATCTGGTCTGGGACCTCATCCATTGTTCCCAGGAGGCTGGTCTGTCGGTCGCCTTCCTATCCCTCGACCAAGAGAAGGCGTTCGACAGGGTGGATCACGACTATCTGCTCGGAACTCTGCGCGCTTTCGGGTTCGGGACGCATTTCGTCGCCCGGATCCGACTTTTGTACGCCGCCGCGGAGTGTCTGATTAAGGTTAACGGGTCCTTGACGGCGCCCCTTCGCTTTAGGAGAGGGGTGCGCCAGGGATGCGCCATGTCCGGCCAGTTATACGCCATTTGCGTGGAGCCTTTCCTGCGTCTCTTGCGGACGAGGTTGACGGGACTGGCTCTGCAAGGGCCTGGCGTGGAGGTCGTCCTCTCGGCTTACGCCGATGACGTGCTCCTCGCGGTAGAGGATCCCGCTGACCTGCGGAGGATGCGTGAGTACCAGGAGATTTACTCGGCCGCGTCCTCCGCCAGGATCAACTGGGAGAAATGTTCCGGACTCCTGGTGGGTCAGTGGCGGGTGGACTCCCTGCCGGAGGAGCTCAGGCCTTTTGCCTGGAGCACGACCCATCTCCTCTATCTGGGAGTCTACCTTAGCCCCGACGAGGGAGCCTGGCCGGCGAACTGGCAAGAGCTGGAGGCCAAGGTCGCCGCTCGCCTAGGGCGCTGGACAGGACTGCTCCAAGTGCTGTCCTACAGGGGTCGAGCGCTGGTTATAAACCAGCTGGTGGCCGCAATGTTGTGGTACCGGCTGGTCACTTTGACCCCTCCCCCTGCGTTTGTCGCCAAGATACAGAAGAAGCTGGTGGACTTCTTCTGGAACAACAGGAAGCACTGGGTCTCTGCTGCGGTCTTGAGTCTCCCGCTTGAGGGCGGTCAGTCGTTGGTGTGCGTCAGCGCCCAGCTCGCGACTTTCCGTCTTCAGACACTGCAGAGATACCTTTACGTCGAGCCCCCTCCTAGGTGGTGTGCTCTGGCGACGTATTTCTTCCGCCAGCAGCGCGACCTCAATTATGACACGCAGCTCCTGTTTGTGAACTTGGGGGGTGTCAGGACCGCCCTCCGGGAGCTGCCTGTCTTTTACAAGGAACTCATCAGGGTCTGGAACAAAGTCTCCACCAAGCGCAGCTCTCCGCCGGCTGGAGTGGCGGCCGTCCTGCAGGAGCCGCTGCTCGGGAATCCGTACCTCCACGACCGAGGTTTTATGTGGCGGTCGGAAGAGAGGGCTGTGGCTGGTGAGGTGACCAGGGTCAGGGACCTGCTCGATGGCGGAGGAGCGGGCTGGATGGCGCCAGACACGCTGGCGCGGCGCCTAAATTCTTCCAACGTCCGCCTCGCGGCCGATGCCATCGAGTCGCTAAAAACAGCTCTGGGCCCCGACTCCGTTAGGTGCATCGAGGAGGCTCAAGCACGTGGGGAGATCCCGTCCGAACTGACCCCCGTCCGGACGGAATTCCTCATTGGCGCCAAACCCCGGAACCTCCCTCGGGGGCCGGCGCCTCACAACTTGAGCCGCCTCGGGGAAATCCCCTCCGTGCCCATAAGTTCCGCGCGGAAGGGTTTCCTGTACGGGCTGCTCCTGCACACTCTCAACTTTGCCATCCTCGCCTGCCGTCCGGACACGCCATGGCGTACCATCCTGTCGTCCGGAGGAGGCGGGGGTCCCCGATGGAGGGCACTCTACGCAGGGGTCCTCCCACTATTTGTCGGGGACTTGGCCTGGAGGGTGGTGCATGGAGCAGTGCCGTGCAATAAATTTTTAAGCCGGTTCACGGACTCCCAGGCCGCCTGCAATTTCTGCGGTCTGGAGGAGTCCGTGTTCCATGTTTTTATTGAATGCACGAGGTTGCAGCCCCTGTTCCATTATATGAAGAGGCTGCTCCTGAAATTCTGGCTGCACTTCAGTCCCACTCTCCTGATCTTTGGGCACCCTGTGCAGAGGGGAGCGGGTAGGTCCGAAGGCCTCCTCGTAGGACTGCTCCTGGGCACGGCCAAGGGTGCCATCAGCCGGTCCAGGCAGCGGGCGGTCGAGGGGGTCGTTCAACCTGACTGCCTGCCTCTCTTCCGCTCTTACATCCGGTCCAGGGTGTCCTTGGAGATGGAGCACGCGGTGTCCACCGGTACGCTCGCGGCCTTCCGCGAGAGGTGGGCACCGGAGGGACTGGAGTGCATCATCACGCCCGGCAACCAAATTTTAATTTGATTTTACGTTTTAAAGTTTAATTTGTTTTAATTGCCGGTGCTTTTAATGTCCCCCTCCCCTTTTATAGGGGGCACTGGAAAAAGGAAAATTTGATTTTGGTGCCCAAAAAAAAACCCAAAAAAAGGAAAAAAAAAGAAGGCCTTGTAAATGTCTGGTGTGTCATCCAGGGCGGGTGGCACCGATTAATGTTTTTGTTTTGCAGGTAAACTCCAAAAAGAGTTTCATGCACAAGGACCCCCAGGTCCCTCTGCACCGCAGCATGTTGTAATTTCTCCCCATTCAAATATTCCCTTTTACTGTTTTTTCCCCCCCCCCCCCCCCCAAGGTGGATGACCTTACATTTTCCAACATTGTATTCCATCTGCCAAACCTTAGCCCATTCGCTTAACCTATCTAAATCTCTTTGGAGCCTCTCTGTGTCCTCTACACAACCCGCTTTCCCACTAATCTTTGTGTCATCTGCAAATTTTGTTACACTACACTCTGTCCCCTCTTCCAGGTCATCTATGCATATTGTAAACAGTTGTGGTCCCAGCACCGATCCCTGTGGCACACCACTAACCACCGATTTCCAACCCGAAAAGGACCCATTTATCCCGACTCTCTGCTTTCTGTTAGCCAGCCAATTCTCGATCCATGCTAATACATTTCCTCTGACTCCGCGTACCTTTATCTTCTGCAGTAACCTTTTGTGTGGCACCTTATCGAATGCCTTTTGGAAATCTAAATACACCACATCCATCGGTACACCTCTATCCACCATGCTCGTTATATCCTCAAAGAATTCCAGTAAATTAGTTAAACATGATTTCCCCTTCATGAATCCATGTTGCGTCAGCTTGATTGCACTATTCCTATCTAGATGTTCCGCTATTTCTTCCTTAATGATAGCTTCAAGCATTTTCCCCACTACAGATGTTAAACTAACCGGCCTCTAGTTACCTGCCTTTTGTCTGCCCCCTTTTTTAAACAGAGGCGTTACATTAACTGCTTTCCAATCTGATGGTACCTCCCCAGAGTCCAAAGAATTTTGGTAGATTATAACGAATGCATCTGCTATAACTTCCGGCATCTCTGGGATGCATTTCATCAGGACCTGGTGACTTGTCTACCTTGAGGCCCATTAGCCTGTCCAGCACTACCCCCCTAGTGATAGTGATTGTCTCAAGGTCCTCCCTTCCCACATTCCCGTGACCAGCAATTTTTGCCATGGTTTTTGTGTCTTCCACTGTGAAGACCGAAGCAAGTATATCCTTTCGTAAATATGGAAAGCAAAACTGCACGCAGTATTCCAGGTGTGGCCTCATCAATACCTTGTATAGCTGTAGCAAGACTTCCCTGCTTTAATACTCCATCTCCTTCACAATAAAGACCAAGATACCATTGGCTTTCCTGATCACTTGCTGTACCTGCATACTATCCTTTTGTGTTTCATGCACAAGTATCCCCAGGTCCCGCTGTACTGCAGCACTTTGCAATCTTTCTCCATTTAAATAATAACTTGCTCTTTGATTTTTTTCTACCAAAGTGCATGACCTCATACTTTCCAACATTATATTCTATCTGCCAAATTTTTGCCCACTCACTAAACCTGTCTATGTCCTTTTGCAGATTTTTTTGTGTCCTCCTCACACATTGCTTTTCCTCCCATTATTGTATCATCAGCAAACTTGGCTATGTTACTCTCAGTCCTTTCAGCCAAGTCGGTAATATAGATTGTAAATAGTTGGGGTCCCAGCACTGATCCCTGCGGCACCCCACTAGTTACTGATTGCCAATCCGAGAATGAACCATTTATATCGACTCTCTGTTTTCTGTTGGTTAGCCAATCCTCTATCCATGCTAATATATTACCCCCAACCCCTTAAACTTTTATCTTATGCAGTAACTTTTTATGCGGCACCTTGTCAAATGCCTTCTGGAAGTCCAAATACACCACATCCACTGGTTCCTCTTTATCCACCCTGTTCGTTACATTCTCAAAGAATTCCAGCAAATTTATCAAACATGACTTCCTCTTCATAAATCCATGCTGACTCTGCCTGACCGAATTTTGCTTTTGCAAATGCCCTGCTACTACTACTTCAACAATGAACTCCAGCATTTTCCCAACCACAGGCTAACTGGTCTATAGTTTTCTGCTTTTTGTCTGCCTCCTTTTTTTAAATAGGGGTGTTATATTTGCAGTTTTCCAATCTGCTGGGACCTCCCCAGAATCCAGGGAATTTTGGTAAATTACAACCAGTTCATCCACTATCCCTGCCGTTACTTCTCTTAAGACCCTCGGATGCAAGCCATCAGGTCCAGGGGAATTATCTGCCTTTAGTCCCATTATCTTACTCAGTACCACCTCCTTAGTGATTGTGATTGTGTTAAGTTCCTCCCCCCCCCCCCCCATAGCCCCTTGACTATCCACTGTTGGGATATTGTTAGTGTCCTCTACCGTAAAGACTGATACAAAATATTTGTTCAGAGTTTCTGTCCTCTCCATGTTCCCCATTACTAATTCCCCGGTCTCGTCCTCTAAGGGACCAACATTTACTTTAGCCACTCTTTTCTTTTTTACATACCTATAGAAACTCTTGCTCTCTGTTTTTATATTTTGTGCTAGTTTACTTTCATAGTCTATCTTCCCTTTCTTAATCATTTTTTTTAGTCATTCTTTGCTGGCTTTTAAAAGCTTCCCAATTTTCTGTCCACCCACTAGTTTTGGCCACTTTTTATTCCCTTGTTTTTAATTGGATACCGTCCTTTATTTCTTTAGTTAGCCACGGATGGCTATCTTTTCTCTTGCACTCTTTCTTCCTCACTGGAATATATTTTTCTTGAGAGTTGTGAAACATCTCCTTAAAGGTACACCACTGTTCACCAACCATCCTACACTTTAATCTATTTTCCCAGTCCACTTTAGTCAACTCTGCCCTCATACCTTCATAGTCTCCTTTATTTAAGCTTAGTACGCTGGTTAGAGATCCAACTTTCTCACCCTCCATCTGAATTTGAAATTCAATCATGCTATGATTACTCATTCCAAGGGGATCCTTTACTAGGAAATTATTTATTAATCATGTCTCATTACAGGACCAGATCTAGGATAGCCTGCCCCCTGGTTGGTTCAATAACTTATTGCTCAAGGAACCTATCCCTTATGCACTCTATAAACTCTTCCTCAAGGCTACCCCGACCAATTGGATTTGTCCAATCAATATGGAGGTTAAAATCACCCATGATTATTGCTGTTCCCTTTTTACAAGCCACAAATATTTCTTGGTTTATGCTCCAACTGGTTTGAGGCTCTTGCTCCCTGTGTGGACGAGAGCAGGGACTGCAGGGAAAATGAGCAAACTGACCACAGCACCATGGTACGGGGGTGCCATTCAAGTGGGGGGAGTAAAAAGGAATATTGCAGTGGTAGGGGACAGTTTAGTTAGGGGGCTAGATACTGTTCTCTGCAGCCGAGAGTGTAAGTCCCGAAGGCTGTGTTGCCTGCCCGGTGCCAGGGTTAACCTAGAAACATAGAAACTTACAGTGCAGACGGAGGCCACTTCAGCCCATCGTGTCCATGCCGGCCGACAAAGAACATAGAAACATAGAAAATAGGTGCAGGAGTAGGCCATTTGGCCCTTCGAGCCTGCACCACCATTCAATAAGATCATGGCTGATCATTCCCTCAATACCCCTTTTCCTGCTTTCTCTCCATACCCCTTGATCCCTTTAGCCGTAAGGGCCATATCTAACTCCCTTTTGAAGATATCCAATGAACTGGCATCAACAACTCTCTGCGGCAAGGAATTCCACAGGTTAACAACTCTCTGAGTGAAGAAGTTTCTCCTCATCTCAGTCCTCCCCCTTATCCTAAGACTATGTCCCCTGGTTCTGGACTTCCCCAACATCGGGAACATTCTTCCCACATCTAACCTGTCCAGTCCCGTCAGTATCTTATAAGTTTCTATGAGATCCCCTCTCATCCTTCTAAACTCTAGTGTATAAAGGCCCAGTTGATCCAGTCTCTCCTCATATGTCAGTCCCGCCATCCCTGGAATCAGTCTGGTGAATCTTTGCTGCACTTCCTCAATAGCAAGAACGTCCTCTCTCAGATTAGGAGACCAAAACTGAACACAATATTCCAGGTGAGGCCTCACCAAGGCCCTGTACAACTGCAGTAAGTCCTCCCCTGCTCCTATACTCAAATTCCCCAGCTATGAAGGCCAACATACCACTTGCCTTCTTCACCGCCTGCTGTACCTGCATGCCAACTTTCAATGATTGATGTACCATGACAACCAGGTCTCGTTGCACCTCCCCTTTTCCTAATCTGCCACCATTCAGATAATATTCTGCCTTCGTGTTTTTGCCCCAAAGTGGATAACCTCACATTTATCCACAGTATACTGCATCTGCCATGCATTTGCCCACTCACCTAACCTGTCCAAGTCACCCTGCAGCCTTTTAGCATCCTCCTCACAGCTCACATCGCCACCCAGTTTAGTGTCATCTGCAAACTTGGAGATATTACACTCAATTCCTTCATCTAAATCATTAATGTATATTGAAAAGAGTTGGGGTCCCAGCACTGAGCCCTGCGGCACTCCACTAGTCATTGCCTGCCATTCTGAAAAGAACCCGTTTATCCCGACTGTCTGCTTCCTGTCTGCCAACCAGTTCTCTATCCATGTCAGTATATTACCCCCAGTGCCATGTGCTTTGATTTTGCACACCAATCTCTTGTGTGGGAACTTGTCAAAAGCCTTTTGAAAGTCCAAATACACCACATCCACTGGTTCTCCCTTGTCCACTCTACTAGTTATATCCTCAAAAAATTCCAAAAGATTTGTGAAGCATGATTTCCCTTTCATAAATCCCTGCTGACTTGGACCGATCTTAACACTGCTTTCCAAGTGTGCTGCTATTTCATCTTTAATAATTGATTCCAACATTTTCCACATTACTGATGTCAGGCTAACCGGTCTATAATTATCTGTTTTCTCTCTCCCTTCTTTTTTTAAACAGTGGTGTTACATTAGCGACCCTCCAGTCCATAGGAACTGATCCAGAGTCGATAGACTGTTGGAAAATGATCACCAATGCATCCACTATTTCTATGGACACTTCCTTAAGTATTCTGGGATGCAGACTATCAGGCCCTGGGGATTTATTGGCCTTCAATCCCATCAATTTCCCTAATACAATTTCCTGAATAATAAGGATATCCTTCAGTTCCTCCTTCTCACTAGACCCTCGGTCCCCTCGTATTTCTGGAAGGTTATTTGTGTCTTCCTTCGTGAAAACAGTACCAAATAACTGTTCCGTCATTTCTTTGTTCCCCATTATAAATTCACCTGAATCTGATTGCAAGAGATCGACATTTGTTTTCACGAATCTTTTTCTCTTCACATATCAATAGAAGCTTTTGCAGTCAGTTTTTATGTTCCCAGCAAGCTTCCTCTCATACTCTATTTTACCCCTCCTAATTAAACCCTTTGTCCTCCTCTGCTGAATTACAAATTTCTCCCAGTCCTCAGGTTTGCTGCTTTTTCTGGCCAATTTATATGCCTCTTCCTTGGATTTAACACTATCCTTAATTTCCCTTGTTAACCACGGTTGAGCTACCTTCCCCATTTTATTTTTACTCCAGACAGGGATGTACAATTGTTGAAGTTCATTCATGTGATCTTTATATGTTTGCCATTGCCTATCCACCGTCAACCCTTTAAGTATCATTTGCCTGTCTATTCTAGCCAATTCACGTTTCATACCATCGAAGTTACCTTTCCCCAAGTTCAGGACTCCAGTCTCTGAATTAACTGTGTCACTCTCCATCTTAATAAAGAATTCTACCATATTATGGTCACACTTCCCCAAGGGGCCTCGCACAACAGGCTTGCTAATTAGTCCATTCTCATTACACATCACCAAGTCTAGCTTGCCAACTCTCTTGTTGATTCCTCGACATACTGGTCTAGAAAACTATCCCTAATACACTCCAGGAAATCCTCCTCCACTACTGCTACCAGTTTGGTAAGGCCAGTCAATATGTAGATTAAAGTCGCCCATGATAACGACTGTACCTTTATTGCACGAATCCCTAATTTCTTGTTGGATGCTGTCCCCATCCTCATTACTACTATTTGGTGGTCTGTACACAACTCCCACTAGCGTTTTCTTCCCTTTGGTATTCCGTAGCTCCACCCATACAGATTCCACATCATCCAAGCTAATGTCCCTCCTTACTATTGCATCAATTTCCTCTTTAACCAGCAACGCCACCCCACCTCCTTTTCCTTTCTGTCTATCCTTCCTAAATGTTGAATACCCCTGGATGTTGAGTTCCCAGCCTTGATCACCCTGGAGCCATGTCTCCATGATGCCAATTACATCATATCCGTTAACTGCTATCTGCGCAGTTAATTTGTCCACCTTATTCCGAATACTCCTCGCATTGAGGGAGAGCCTTCAGGCTTGTCTTTTTAACACCCTTTGCCCCTTTCGGATTTTGCTGTAATGTGGCCCTTTTTGCTTTTTGTCTTGGGTTTCTCTGCCCTCCACTTTTACTTTTCTTCTTTCTATCTTTTGCTTCTGCCCCCATTCTAGAAATATAGAAACATAGAAACTAGGTGCAGGAGTAGGCCATTTGGCCCTTCGAGCCTGCACCGCCATTCAATGAGTTCATGGCTGAATTCTACTTCCCTCTGTCTCCCTGCATAGGTTCCCATCCCCCTGCCATATTAGTTTAACCCCTCCCCAACAGCACTGGCAAACACTGCCCCTAGGACATTGGTTCCGATCCTGCCCAGGTGCAGACCGTCCGGTTTGTACTGGTCTCACCTCCCCCAGAACCAGTTCCAATGTTCTAGGAATTTGAATCCCTCCCTTCTGCACCACTCCTCAAGCCATGTATTGATCTGAGCTATCCTGTGATTCCTACTCTGACTAGTACGTGGCACTGGCAGCAATTCGTAGATTACTACTTTTGAGGTTCTACTTTTTAAATTTAGCTCCTCGCTCCCTAAATTCGTCTTGTAGGACCTTATTCCGTTTTTTACTGATATCGTTGTACCTATATGCACCACGACAAGTGGCTGTTTACCCTCCCCCTTCAAAATGTCCTGCACTCGCTCTGAGACATCCTTGACCCTTGCACCAGGGAGGCAACATACCATCCTGGAGTCTCGGTTGCGGCCGCAGAAACGTCTATCTATTCCCCTTACAATAGAATCCCCTATCACTATCGCTCTCCCACTCTTTTTCCTGCCCTCCTGTGTAGCAGAGCCACCCCTGGTGCCATGGACTTGGCTGCTGCTGCCCTCCCCTGATGAGTCATCCCCCTCAACAATACCCAAAGCGGTGTATCTGTTTTGCAGGGGGATGACCACAGGGGACTCCTGCACTGCCTTCCTTCCACTGCTCTTCGTGTTGGTCATCCATCCCCTATCTGGCTGTGTAATCTTTACCTGCGGTAAGACCAACTAACTAAATGTGCTATTCACGTCATTCTCAGCATCGTGGATGCTCCTGTGTGAATCCACCCACAGCTCCAGTGCCGCAATGCGGTCTGTCAGGAGCTGCAGCCGGATACACTTCCCGCATATGTAGTCATCAGGGACACTGGAAGCGTCCCTGACTTCCCACATAGTACAGGAGGAGCTTAACACGTGTCCGAGCTCTCCTGCCACGACTTAACCCCTAGATTAACTTAATTTGGCAACAATAATGCCAAAGGTTACTTACTGGTAAAGAAAAGAAAAAGAAAAACTACACACCAAGAGCCGCCCGGCCCTTGGTCAGAACCCCTAAAGGTTATGTATAAACCTATGAACAATGACGGAAAGGCAAAGAGCACCCAGCCCAACCAGTCCACCTCACACAACTGCGACACCCCTTATACTGAAAACATCTACACTCCACCCCAACCGGAGCCATGTGATCTCCTGGGAGGGGCAAAAACCAGATAAAAACCCAGGCCAATTTAGGGAGAAAAAATCTGGGAAAATTCCTCTCTGACCGATCCAGGCGATCACTCTGGCTGTATCCTATTCCCTGCAGTACTTACCATTATATCTATGCCATCCAACAAAAGGTCATCCAGTGTAATCCCAATTACCAGCTCTAGCTCCGTAACCCTGCAGGTTACTGCACTTTAAGTGCCCATCCAACTATCTCTTAAAAGTGGTGAGGGTTTCTGCATCCACCACTCTTCCAGGCAGCGAGTTCCAGATCCCCACAACCCTCTCGTAAGGAAGCCCTCCCCTGAAATCCCCTCTAAACCTTCCACCAACCACCTTAAAAATATGCCCCTTCATAATAGACCCCTCCACCAATGGAAATAGACCCTCACTATCCACTATGTCCAGGCCCTTCAATATTTTGTACACCTCGATGAGGTCTCCTCTCAACTTCCTCTGTTCCAGTGAGAACAAACACAGCCTATCCAATCTGTCCTCATAACTAAAATTCTCCAGTCCAGGCAGCATCCTAGTAAATCTCCTTTGCACCCTCTCGAGTGCAATCACATCCTTCCTATAATACAGCGACCAGAACTGCACGCAGTACTCCAGCTGTGGCCTAACCAAAGTATTATACAATTTAAGCATAACCTCCCTGCTTTTATATTCTATGCCTCAGCCAATGAAGGCAAGCATTCCATATGCCTTCTTAACCACCTTATCCACCTGGCCTGCTACCTGATCTGTGGACAAGTACTCCAAGGTCCCTTTGTTCATCTACACTATTAAGTGGCCTACTGCTTAATGCGTATACCCTTTCCTTATTAGCTCTTCCAAAATGCATCACCTCACACTTCTCTGAATTAAATTCCATTTGCCACTGCTCTGCCCACCTGACCAGTAGATGATATCCTCCTGCAAATTTGCATAGGGTAAATAAGATCATAGAGTTGAACACGTGGCTC
The DNA here is from genome assembly GCF_044704955.1 of Pristiophorus japonicus. Taxonomy (NCBI): domain Eukaryota; kingdom Metazoa; phylum Chordata; class Chondrichthyes; family Pristiophoridae; genus Pristiophorus; species Pristiophorus japonicus. Next base: position 7,913,506 of record NC_091983.1, on the reverse strand, counting down.
AAAGACTGGTGTTGGAGAAATGGGTTTTGGTTTGTGGGACAGTGGCACCAGTGTTGGAGTAAGAGGGAGCTGTTCCGTTTGGACGAGCTCCCCTTAGACGGTGCTGGGACTAGGGTCCTGGCGAATCAAAGAACTAGGACTGTAGAGAGGGCTTTAAACTAATTAGTGGGTGGGGGGGGGGTCAGGAGAATGAAAATTTAAAAAGTCAAAGAATAAGGAGAAGGCAATAGAGCAGGGTAGCACTGGGGGAAATGAAAACCAGAACGTGACAGGAAGGGACAGAATGTATAAACATAAAAGTGAATCAGAAAGTAGGGTCAAAGCAGGAATAAACAAATAAAATGCAAATTTAAAGGCTCTTTATCTGAATGCACGCAGCATTCGTAACAAAATAGATGAGTTGACGGCACAAATAGAGTCAAATGAGTATAGAAACATAGAAAATAGGTGCAGGAGTAGGCCATTCGGCCCTTCGAGCCTGCACCGCCATTCAATGAGTTCATGGCTGAACATGCAACTTCAGTACCCCATTCCTGCTTTCTCGCCATACTCCTTGATCCCCCTAGTAGTAAGGACTTCATCTAACTCCTTTTTGAATATATTTAGTGAATTGGCCTCAACAACTTCCTGTGGTAGAGAATTCCACAGGTTCACCACCCTCTGGGTGAAGAAGTTTCTCCTCATCTCGGTCCTAAATGGCTTACCCCTTATCCTTAGGCTGTGACCCCTGGTTCTGGACTTCCCCAACATTGGGAACATTCTTCCTGCATCTAACCTGTCTAAACCCGTCAGAATTTTAAACTTTTCTATGAGATCCCCTCTCATTCGTCTGAACTCCAGTGAATACAAGCCCTGTTGATCCAGTCTTTCTTGATATGTCAGTCCCGCCATCCCGGGAATCAGTCTGGTGAACCTTCGCTGCACTTCCTCAATAGCAAGAATGTCCTTCCTCAAGTTAGGAGACCAAAACTGTGCACAATACTCCAGGTGTGGCCTCACCAAGGCCCTGTACAAATGTAGTAACACCTCCCTGCCCCTGCACTCAAATCCCCTCGCTATGAAGGCCAACATGCCATTTGCTTTCTTAACCGCCTGCTGTACCTGCATGCCAACCTTCAATGACTGATGTACCATGACACCCAGGTCTTGTTGCAGATCCCCTTTTCCTAATCTGTCACCATTCAAATAATAGTCTGTCTCTCTGTTTTTACCACCAAAGTGGATAACCTCACATTTATCCACATTATACTTCATCTGCCATGCATTTGCCCACTCACCTAACCTATCCAAGTCACTCTGCAGCCTCATAGCATCCTCCTCGCAGTTCTCACTGCCACCCAACTTCGTGTCATCTGCAAATTTGGAGATACTACATTTAATCCCCTCGTCCAAATCATTAATGTATAATGTAAACAGCTGGGGCTCCAGCACAGAACCCTGCGGCACCCCACTAGTCACTGCCTGCCATTCTGAAAAGTACCCATTTACTCCTACTCTTTTTGCTTCCTGTCTGCCAACCAGTTCTCAATCCACGTCAGCACACTACCCCCAATCCCATGTGCTTTAAATTTGCACATTAATCTTTTGTGTGGGACCTTGTCGAAAGCCTTCTGAAAGTCCAAATACACCACATCAGCTGGTTCTCCCTTGTCCACTCTACTGGAAACATCCTCAAAAGATTCCAGAAGATTTGTCAAGCATGATTTCCCTTTCACAAATCCATACTGACTTGGACCTATCATGTCACCTCTTTCCAAATGCACTGCTGTGACATCCTTAATAATTGTTTCCATCATTTTACCCACTACCGATGTTAGGCTGACCAGTCTATAATTCCCTGTTTTCTCTCTCCCTCCTTTTTTAAAAAGTGGGGTTATATTGGCTACCCTCCACTCAATAGGAACTGATCCGGAGTCTATGGAATGTTGGAAAATGACTGTCAATGCATCCGCTATTTCCAAGGCCACCTCCTTAAGTACTCTGGGATGCAGTCCATCAGGCCCTGGGGATTTATCGGCCTTCAATCCCATCAATTTCCCCAACACAATTTCCCGACTAATATGGATTTCCCTCAGTTCCTCCTTCTTACTAGACCCTTTGACCCCTTTTATATCCGGAAGGTTGTTTGTGTCCTCCTTAGTGCATACCGAACCAAAGTACTTATTCAATTCGTCTGCAATTTCTTTGTTCCCAGTTATGACTTCCCCTGATTCTGACTGCAGGGGACCTACGTTTGTCTTTACTAACCTTTTTCTCGTTACATATCTATAGAAGCTTTTGCAGTCCGTCTTAATGTTCCCTGCAAGCTTCCTCTCGTACTCTATTTTCCCTGCCCTAATCAAACCTTTGTCCTCCTCTGCTGAGTTCTAAATTTCTCCCAGTCCCCGGGTTCACTGCTATTTCTGGCCAATTTGTATGCCACTTCCTTGGCTTTAATACTATCCCTGATTTCCCATGATAGCCACGGTTGAACCACCTTCCCTTTTTTATTTTTACACCAGACAGGGATGTACAATTGTTGTAGTTCATCCATGCGGTCTCTAAATGTCTGCCATTGCCCATCCACAGTCAACCCCTTAAGTATCATTCGCCAATCTATCCTAGCCAATTCACGCCTCATACCTTCAAAGTTGCCCTTCTTTAAGTTCTGGACCATGATCTCTGAATTAACTGTTTCACTCTCCATCCTAATGCAGAATTCCACCATATTATGGTCACTCTTCCCCAAGGGGCCTCGCACAACGAGATTGCTAATTAATCCCCTCTCATTACACAACACCCAGTCTAAGATGGCCTCCCTCCTAGTTGGTTCCTCGACATATTGGTCTAGAAAACCATCCCTTATGCACTCCAGGAAATCCTCCTCCACCGTATTGCTTCCAGTTTGGTTAGCCCAATCTATATGCATATTAAAGTCACCCATGATAACTGCTGCACCTTTATTGCATGCACCCCTAATTTCCTGTTTGATGCCCTCCCCAACATCACTACTACTGTTTGGAGGTCTGTACACAACTCCCATTAACGTTTTTTGCCCTTTGGTGTTCTGCAGTTCTACCCATATAGATTCCACATCATCCAAGCTAATGTCCTTCCTAACTATTGCATTACTCTCCTCTTTAACCAGCAATGCTACCCCACCTCCTTTTCCTTTTATTCTATCCTTCTTGAATGTTGAATACCTTTGGATGTTGAGTTCTCAGCCCTGATCATCCTGGAGCCATGTCTCTGTAATCCCAATCACATCATATCTGTTAACATCTATTTGCACAGTTAATTCATCCACCTTATTACGGATACTCCTTGCATTAAGACACAAAGCCTTCAGGCTTGTTTTTTTAACACCCTTTGTCCTTTTAGAATTATGATGTAGTGTGGCCCTTTTTGTATGATCTGATAGTCATTACAGATACATGGTTGCACGGTGACCAAGGCTCGGAATTAAATATCCAGGGGTATTTGACAATTCGGAAGGACAGACAGAAAGGAAAAGGAGATGGAGTAGCTCTATTAATAAAGTCTGTTAGTGAGAAACGATATTGGCTCAGAAGATCAAGATGTTGAATCAGTTTGGGTGGAGATAAGGAATAACACGGGGAAAAAGTCACTGGTGGGCATAGTCTATAGACCCCCTAATAGTAGCTACACTGTTGGACGGAGTATAAATCAAGAAATAATGGAGGCTTCTAAAAAAGGAACGGTAATAATAATGGCCGATTTTAATCTTCATATTGATTGGACAAAGCAAATTGGCCAGGGTAGCCTTGAGGAAGAGTTCATAGAGTGTATCCAGGATAGTTTCCTTGAACAGTACGTTGCGGAACCAACCAGGGAGCAGGCTATCTTAGATCTGGTACTGTGTAATGTGACAGGATTAATAAACGATCCCAATAAAGGAACCTCTAGGAATGAGTGACCATAGCATGGTTGAATTTCAAATTCAGTTGGAGGGTGAGAAAGTTGGATCTCAAACCAGTGTCCGAAGCTTAAATAAAGGAGACTACAAAGGTATGAAGGCAGAGTTGGCTAAAGGGGACTGGGAAAATAGATTAAAGTGTGCGACGGTTGATGAGCAGTGGCAGACATTTAAGGAGATATTTTATAATTCTCAACAAAAATATATCCCAACGAGAAGGAAAGATTGTTATAAAAGGGTATATACATCCGTGGCTAACGAATGAAATAAGGGATGGTATCAAATTGAAAACAAGGGCATACAATGTGGCTTAGACCAGTGGGAGGCCAGAGGATTGGGAAACTTTTAAAAGCCAGCAAGAAAAGACTAAAAAAATAATAAAGAGAGGGAAGATAGATTATGAAAGTAAACTAGCACCAAGTATGAAAACAGATAGTAAGAGTTTCTACAAGTATACAAATAGAAAAAGAGTGGCTAAAGTAAATGTTGGTCCCCAAGAGGATGAGACTGGGAAATTAATAATGGGGAACAGAGAATTGGCAGAGACTTGAGAAATATTTTGTATTGATCTTCAAGGTAGAAGACACTAAAAACATCCCAATAGTAGATAATCAAGGGACTATAGGGAGGGAGGAACTTAATACAATCACTATCACTAATGAAGTAGTACTTGGTAAAATATTGGGACTAAAGGTGGATAAGTCCCTTGGACCTGATGACTTGCATCCTCGGGTCTTAAAAGAAGTGGCTGCAGAGATAGTGGATGCATTGGTTGTAATCTACCAAAATTCCCTGGATTCTGGAGAGGTCCCAGCGGATTGGAAAACCGCAACTGTAACACCCCATTTAAAAAAAGGGGGGAGACAGAAAGCAGGAAACTATAGACCAGTTAGCCTAACATCTGTCGTTGGGAAAATGCTGTAATTCATTATTAAGGAAGCAGTAGCAGGACATTTGGAAAAGCATAATTCAATCAAGCAGAGTCAGCATGGTTTTATGAAAGGAAAATTGTGTTTGACAATTTTGCTGGAGTTCTTGAGGATGTAACGAGCAGGGTGGATAAGGGGGAACCAGTGGATGTGGTGTATTTGGATTTGCAGAAGGCATTCGATAAGGTGCCACATAAAAGGCTACTGCACAAGATAAAAGTTCACGGGGTTGGGGGTGGGGGGGGGCGGGGTAATATATTAGCATGGATAGCGGATTGGCTAACTAACAGAAAACAGAGTTGGGATAAATGGCTCATTTTCCGGTTGGCAAATAGTAACTAGTGGGGTGCTGCAGGGATCGGTGCTGGGGCCTCAACTATTTACAATCTATATTAATGACTTGGATGAAGGGACCGAGTGTAATGTAGCCAAGTTTGCTGGTGATACAAAGATGGGTGGGAAAGCAAATCTGCAAAGGGATATAGACAGGCAGTCTATGGGCAAAGATTTGGCAGATGCTGTATAATGTGAGAAAATGTGAGGTTATCCACTTTGGAAGAAAAAAAATAGAAAAGCAAATTATAATTTAAATGGAGAAAAATTGCCAAGTGCTGCAGTACAGATGGACCTGGGGGACCTTGTGCATGAAACACAAAAAGTTAGTCTGCAGCTACAGCAAGTGATCAGGAAGGCAAATGGAATGTTGGCCTTCATTGCAAGTGGGATAGAGTATAAAAGCAGAGAAGTCCTGCTACAACTGTACAGGGTACTGGTGAGGCCACATCTAGAGTACCGTGTGCAGTTTTGGTCTCTGTATTTAAGGATATACTTGCATTGGAGGCAGTTCAGAGAAGGGTCACTAGGTTGATGAGGGGGTTGACTTATGAAGATAGGTTGAGTAGGTTGGGCCTTTACTCAGTGGAGTTCAGAAGAATGAGAGGTGATCTTATTGAAACATATAAGATAATGAGGAGTCTCGACATGGTGGATGCAGAGAGGATATTTCCACTCATAGGGGAAACTAAAACTAGGGGGCATAGTCTCAGAATTAGGGGCCGCCCATTTAAAACTGAGATGAGGAGGAACTTCTTCTCTCAGAGGGTTGTAAATCTGTGAAATTCTCTGCCCCAGAGAGCTGTGAAGGCTGGGTCATTGAATATATTTAAGGTGGAGATAGAGAGATTTTTGAGCAATAAGGGAATAAAGGGTTATGGGGAGTGGGCAGGGAAGTGGAGCTGAGTCCATGGTCAGATCAGCCATGATCTTATTAAATGGTGGAGCAGGCTCGAGGGGTCAAATGGCCTACTCCTGCTCCTATTTCTTATGTTCTTATGTTTACTGCACTTCCAAGTTTTGTATCATCTGCAAATTTCAAAATTGTGCCGTGTGCTCCCGAGTTCAAGTCATTAATGTATATCAAAAATGCCAGTGGTCCCAGTACTGAACCGTGGGGAACGCCTCTGTACACCTCCATCCTGCCGGAAAAATGCAATTCACCACAACTCTGTTTTCTAGACTGTAGCCAATGTTGTATCCATTGCTCCTCCCCCTTTGTCCCATGTGTTTCTATTTTGCTAACAAGCTTTGCATGTGGCACTTTATCAAACGCCTTTTGAAAGTCCATATACACAACATCAATGGGCCCTCATCCACCCTCTGTTACCTCATCAAAAAACTCAATCAATTTAGTCAAATTAACAAATCCGTGCTGGCTCTCCTTTATTAGTCCATACTTGTCCAAGTGGCTGTTAATTTTTTCCTGGATTATTGTTTCTAAAAGTTTCTCCACCGCCGATGTTAAACTGACTGGCCTGTAATTGTTAGGTTTATCCTTCTCCCCATTTTTGAACGAGGGTGGAACAATCGAGCGGTAAAAGCCTTGGAATTAAAATGGCTCTGGCCTCATGGCCACCCGAGCTTCCTGCTCAGGCCAGCACCACCTCCACGCCACTCTCGCACCCCGAGTTTGCATTCTGTTCCATTTGCCACTGAAATGCAGGAGATTGGTGGGGGTGGGGCGGTGGGGGGGGGGCAGGGGGGGGGGGAGGCAGTTCACAGAAGCAGCAATCCGTGGAACAAAATTGTCCTGTGGGGATCAGTCAATCTTCATTAGCTTTACAGCTCATTGTCACAGTGCAATGTGCTGGATTGTCTCAATGGTTTTACATGACGTTTTCTAAACTTGCACACGAGAGCACAGCAGAGACTTAAAATGCAGCTTTTGTGCTTAACGCGAGACACTGGAGAGAGGCCGAAATCCTCAGACCCGTTTGGCATAAGGTGCAGAATTGCTGACCTCCTGTCCTGGCTTCGGTGCTTGCTGATCGCTTTCAAAACAGCACCGACTTGACTTCTTATTTGTTCATTTTTATTCGGTGTTGGGAAGGATTACATCGCTAAGGAGAGCTTGGGCCGATCAAAGCAGCCCCTCGGAACAGGCACGACGGTTCAAGCAAAACCCCAGAAAGCCAGTCAACGTCCAGGGGCTGAAATTGCCCCCGACCAAAAAATAAGTGAACTGTAAGAGGCGGCAATGGAGCGGAGCAGCCTCATTGACCAGGGCCAGAAGGATGGGCCGACCGCTCCTAAATTGTGGCGGGAACGGGTTTCCGTGGTGCTCATGTTCCCACCCTGTTGGGCACGCGCCGACCTCTTACCGCCCCGTGAGGGGAATTGCCCCGTGGGGCATCTTGGGACAGATCTTGCGGCGATATTCAGCTCTTTAGTCGGGGCGGTGTTCAGGGGAGGAAGTGCTCTTGTAGCGGGTCGGCCGACGCCCCGAGTCAGCAGCGCCGTGGACAAGCCGCGTAGCGCTGCCGCATCACAACGTCCCTTCTCTTCAGTTGAAGGGGAGAGCCGCTACGAACCCTGCATGGGGGTTCAGTTAGGCCCACTGGGCCACCAGGGAGGGTTTTGGCTGGGCCAGTGGCCTGGTACCCAAGAGGGGGAGTCGGGCTGCCTGTTGACGGCCCGACCGAACCCGTGGCCACCATTGTCGGGCCGACCTCGACACACCGCCCAGACACACACAGCTCCCACATTGCACCGACTGGAGGCTGCTCCACTCCGGCGAGGCAACTTCCCTCAAGGGGCGGCAAGGGGCATGCCCGACGGGGTGCAAACACCAACGCCGCAGAAACCTGCTCTCGCCACAATTTAGGACAGGTCGGCCTATCCGTCTGTCCCCGGTGAGGCCTCTCTGCTCCTTTACCGTCTCTTAGAGGTAGTAATGGGCCTTGGGGGGGGGGGGGGGGGCAATTTAGGCCCCCTAGTCTTTCAACTTTTGCTGATGGCTTCATCAAACTGCTGTGTTGTGGAGCATCTTCCCTCTTGGGCATCCATTGTCAGCGGTAGGATGTTTTGGTGAAAAGTGCAGCTCTGTCTATTAGTTTCCTTACACCAGCTGTCCTGTGGCCGGAGTGAGACTTCCAAATGAGGGGCCGTTCGGCGTGGGGCCATGCCCACTCAGCAGTGGCCCGAGACTGCCCCGAGCAGCTCACTTTACACACACAGTGACTGTAGGCTGTCGGGCCCCAACAACCGACCATGGGAAGTGGAGGTGCCCCAGGAGGCCTCAACCACTATACAGGTTACTGGGGTAAGATGTGAACACTGAACTGCAGCCCCTATTAGTGTGCAAGATGGAGACGCTCTGGAGTTTGATTTCTGTTTCATTCGATTCAAGTTCTCAACAGCAGGAAGTTGGACGGCGATGTAAGCAACAGATGCTCCAAAACCTGCCAGCACTGAGCCGTCACACGGTGCATTCCATATTACAGAAACTTCTGAAGGTGATTTGTTTTCTGACGCAGTTTATGAAATATGCTCAGATTGGAGGCAAAATTGCCCCTTTTTGTACCCCCGTTAACACCTCCGGGGGGGGGGAGGGGGCACTAAAAGGGCGCAATGCTCTTTTTGCCCAGGGGAGGGCGCCTCTGGGGAACCATCGATGACATCATCACGTCGCGCATCGGCCCCATGCCGACCCCTTAACGTCCCGGGCGGAGTGGGGGGTTGGGGGGGGGAAATTGCCCTGTTGGTCGCGAAGCTGGCAAACGTGCGCCGCTTCAAAGGGAGGCCTTTAGCGTCCCGGGCCGGCATCTTTATTTGGTGGCCCGACTATAGAAGCCCTCGCATCGATCGGGCCACCATCATGCAGCCCGGTGCTCTGTTTTGGGTGCCGGGCTACTGGCCCGGTTGATAGTGTCCCTGGTGGCCCAGTGCAGAGTGTGCAGTGGTGCTCCCCTTTAACTGCAGGGGAAGGGTGTTGTAATGTGTTAGCGCGCCACGTGGGTCATCTGCCGCGCTGCCGACTCAGCGCCGCGCTATCGCCTCGGGATCGCCCCTCAAAGGAAGTGGGGTGCCGGAGACACACTCCACTTCCTTTGAGGGGCGCACGGCAGGAAGTCCCGGCCCCGGAAGATTACCGCCCCCAATCGGGGCAAAGGGCAATTTCTCGGCCTAAATCTTCTGTTACATGGTATTTACAGCACAGAAACAGGCCATTCAGCCCAACTGGTCTCTGTCAGTGTTTATGCTCCATACGAGCCTCCTCCCAGCCTTCGCCATCTCACCCCATCAGCACATCCTTCTATTCCCTCTCCCTCATGCACTTATTCAACGTCCCCTTAAATGCATCTATGCTATTCGCCTCAACCACTCCCAGTGGTAGCGAGTTCCACATCCTTACTGCTCTCTGGGTGAAGACGTTCCTCCTGAATTCCCTATTGGGTTTATTGGTGATTATCTTATATCTATGTTTTGGACTCCCTCACAAATGGAAACATTTTCTCTACCTCCAGCCCGTCGAACCCTTTCATAATCTGAAAGGCCTCTATTGGATCACCCTCAATCTTCTCTTTTCTACAGCAAAGGGCCCCAGCCTGTTCAGCACGCAGAACCTCACAGGTAATTATCTCTGGATTGTTACCTGAGCCATGCGCAAATTTGCAAAGCGACAAACACATTAGAAGGTTGAATGCATGGCTGAAAGAGTGGTGTGGGAGGCAGTGGTTTTGCTTCACGGGGCACTGGCAGCAGTACTGTGCAAAGAGCGGGTGGTACTACTGGGACCCTAGAATAACTAGGGCTTTAAACTAATGGGGCTGGGGGTGTAGGATTCAGGAAAGAAAGAAAAAGACTTGCATTTATATAGTGCCTTTCATGACCACCGGACGTCTCAAAGTGCTTTACAGCCAATGAAGTAATTTTGAAGTGTAGTCACTGTTGTAATGTGGGAAACATGGCAGCCAATTTGTAAGCAGCAAGCTCCCACAAACAGCAATGTGATCATTACCAGATAAACTGTTTTTGTTATGTTGTTTAAAGGATAAATATTGGCCAGTACACTGGGGATAACTCACCTGCTCTTCTTTGAAATAGTACAATGGGAACTTTTACGTCCAACTTAGCGAGCAGACGGGGCTTCGGTTTAACATCTCATCCAAAAGACGTCACCTCCGACAGTGCAGCACTCACTCAGCTCAGCACGGCACTGGAGTGTCAGCCTAGATTTTTGTGTTCAAGCCCCTGGAGTGGCACTTGAACCCACAACCTTCTGACTCAGAGGCGAGTGTGCTACCCACTGAAACACTAGCTGACACAAACAATAAATTCAATAGCAGCAAGGAAAATGTTAAGGCTGTCGAGCAGAGTAGCGATTTGGGTAAAAATAAGCAGAGTGGGACAGGAAGGGCCAGAGCGCTTAACAAGGGTAATGGGGCATTAGAGACTAAGAAGACATCAGGGAAAAATAGAAAAAAGTTGAAGTTAAAAGCACTATAGCTGAATGAGTGAAGCATTCGCAACAAAATAGATGAATTAATAGCACAGATAGAAATAAATCAGGAAATTAGAGATGCATGCAACAAGGTAATACAGTAAGCATGAGGGATTTTAATCTTCATATTGATTAGGAAATCAAATTTGCAGTAATAAAGTGAAGGACGAGTTTGTGGAATGTATTCAAGAGATTTTTCGATCTGTATGTCGAGGAACCAATTAGGGAGATCTAGTATTGTGCAATGAGACAGGGTTAATGCTAGGTACATGCACCACCATCGAAAGGCCACGTTAGTGAATTGAAGAGGATTTACTGGGATTCAAAGGCTGCATTAGGGCTGCAACAACATCAGCAGGCCGGGACCATCAGAGGGAGCAGCGTGTGACGGTGGTATACCACTGCAGGAGGGCAACGGCTGCGAAGTCAGGTCGCTGATTGCAGTGCGGGCAGGCACAGCAGGAGGGGCGAAGGAGCGGCAAGAGTTTCTAGAAGGAAGTGACCGGGGCCCAGGAGAGGCGCGAGTCTGGGGCCCAGAGGAAGCGAGGGCCCAGGGGCAGCACGGGCCCAGCCCACACTGCGATATGTGTGCGCGCTCGGTCCGTGCAGCAGAGCTGATCTCCAGTCATCTTGGGTAATCCTTGCCACTGGACCAAGACCTAGCTCTGTCAAGCCCGTGTGGTGTATGGTGTGCAACGGCCACCACACGTTAAAAAAATCCACCCACAGGCATCTTCCACCCTTCAGGATGTGGTTCAGGATCTGGAATACTAGATCCTTCATTGAAACACCTGTGAACTCATTCCTTTTTGGAGTGGAAGCAAGTCATCCTCGCTTTGAGGGACTGCCTATGATGATGAATTAATAACCTTGTAGTAAAAGAGCTTCTGGGGAACAGTGATCATAATACCATAGAATTTTATATTGGGTTTGAGTGTGATTTAGTTAAGGATGGATCTAAGGTCTTAAATATGAACAAAGCAAACTACGCAGGTATGAGCAGCGAATAGCTATGGTAGATTGGGAAACTAGAGTAAAAGATATTACGGTACATAAGTAATAGCAAGCATTTAAAGAATTAATTCATAATTTACAAATATACACAGTCCCCTAAGGAATAAAAACCACACGGGATTAGGAGTCTAACTGTGCCTAACAAGAGAAGTTAAAGGTAGTATTAGATTAAACGAAGAAGTTTATAATGTTGCCAAAAAGAGTAGTAATCCAGAGGATTGGGAAAATTTTTAGAATTAAGCAAAGGATGACCAAGAAATTGGTAAAGAAAAAGAGAATGAGAGCAAACTAGCAAGAGACATAAAACAGATTTTAAAAGCTTCCATAGGTATGTAGAAAAGAAGAGATTAGAGAAAGTAAAAGTGGGTCCCTTAGAGGCAGAGACAGCAGAAATTATATTGGGGAATAAGGAAATGGCAGAGACATTAAACAAATACTTTGGGGCCAAAACTTAGCTCGCCAAAAAGGCCGCTAACCGCCAGAAAGCGGCGGCCAGGCGGCAAAGTTGAGCTGCCACCAACTTCCAGTCCAATGGCCGCAGCCAGTGAAATTCCGGCGTTCCCCACTGCTGCCCCGCTGCTGCTGTCTGGTCCTAAGTGCGTCATCAAAGGGCCCACCGCCGATCTCCCGCACCTCCAGCCAAATTCAGCTTTAAAAATCTTCCATCAGCCCAGCTTTTTCTGTCAGTGCAGCTCGGTTTCTGTGTGGGGGACTTGGCCACGTGGCCTGCCATTAAGGGCAAGGGCCCACTGATGCAGCTGCCATTTTATTTTTTTTGCCGGCCGACTTCCAGATCGGTCGGACAATTATGCCCCCGGATTCGGCTGGGCCGCCAACAAACAGCCTTGGGGGCCAGGCCACTGGCCCGGCCGAAACCCTCCCTGGTGACCTAGTGGACCTAACCTTAAAAAAAAAAAAATCTCACCAATCTCCCCTTGAGCGACTCCGGAGTGGTGACTCCGTCCTGCCCCTCTAATGTGCTCATCGCCGCACTTCCGCCCCCATTATGACCAATTGCCGGGCTGCTTAAAAAAAAATGACAAAGAGCTGAATTTCGCGAGAGAGGTGTCCTCATCCGATGCGGCGGAAAAGGCACTCCAGGATCGGTAGATGTGACCTGTTTTGGGCGGGGGTGAATTTCGGGCTCTTTGTATCAGTCTTCCCTGTAGAAGACACAAATAACATTCTGGAAATAGTGGGGAACCAAGGGTCTAGTGAGAATGAGAAACCTAAAGAAATAAGTGTTAGTAAAGAAATAGCACTGGAGAAATCAATGGGACTAAAAGTAGACAAAACCCTAGCTACAGAAATAGTGGATGCCTTCGTTTTGATCTTCCAGAATTCCCTAGATTCTAGAATGGTCTCCATGGATCGGAAGGTAGCAAATGTAACCCCATTATTCAAGAAATGAGGGAGAGAGAACACAGGGAATTACGGGCCGGTTAGCCTGACATCAGTCGTCGGGAAAATGCTACAATCTATTATAAGGAAAATGGCAACAGCATGCTTAGAAAATCATAATATGATTGCTGGACAGAGTCAACATGAAGTTATGAAAAGAAAATTGAGTTTGACAAATCTAAGAGTTTGTGTTTGTAACTAGCAGGGGAACCAGTGGACGTGGTGTATTTGGATTTTCAAAAAGCATTCAATAAGGTGCCACACAAGAGATTATTGAACAAAATGAGGCTCATGGGACTGGGGGTAATATACGAGCACAGATTGAGGATTGGTTAATGGACAAAAAACAGAGTAGGAGTGAACAGGTCATTTTTGGGTTGGCAGGTTGGAACTAGTGGGGTACCGCAAGGATTGGTGCTTGGGCCCCAGCTAGTTACAATCTAGATCAATGATTTGGATGAAAGGACCAAATGTAATGTATCTAAGTTTGCTGATGATACAAAGTTAGGCGGGAAAGTAAGCTGTGAGGAGGACACAGAGTCTACAAGGCAATATAAAGGTTAAGTAAACGGGCAAGAACATAGCAGATGGAATATAATGTGGAATAATGTGTGAAGTTATCCACATTGGTAGGAAAAATAGAAAATCAGAATACCTTTTAAATGGAGAGAGATTGGGAAATGTTGGTGTTCAGAGGGACCTGGGTGACCTTGTACTCGAATCACTGAAAGTTAACATGTAGGTACAGCAAGCAATTAGGGAAGCAAATGTTATGTTGGCCTTTATTACAAAGGGACTGGAGTACAAGAGTAAAGATGTCTTACTACAATTATATAGGACCTTGGTGAGACCACACCTGAAGTACTGTGCATAGTTTTGGTCTTACCCGAGGAAGGATATACTTGCCTTAGAGGGAGAGCAACAAAGGTTCACTTGACTGATCCCTAAGATGGGGGGATTGTTCGAGAAGAGATGGAGTAGACTAGGCCTATGTTCCCTGGAGTTTATAAGAATGAGAGGTGATCTCATTGAAACGTATAACATTTTTTAAGGGGCTTGACAGTAGATGCTGAGAGGATGTTTCCTCTAGCTGGGGATTCTAGAACTAGGGGTCATAGTCTCAGATTAAGGGGTCGGTCATTTAGGACTGAGATGAGGAGAAATGTCTTCACTCAAAGGGTTGTGAATCATCGGAATTCTCTACCCCAGAGAGCTATGGAGGCTCAGTTGTTGAGTATATTCAAGACAGCAGGGAATCAAGGGATATGGGGATCGGGCGGGAAGTGGAGTTGAGGTAGAAGATTCGCCATGATCTTATTGAATGGCGGAGCAGGCTCGAATGGCCTACTCCTGCTCCTATTTCTTATATTCTTATGTCTTTCAAGACAGTTATAACCTCGTGAATCTTTTTTGCACCTGCTCCAGTGCCTCTATATCCTTTTTATAATATGGAGACAAGAACTGTGCACAGTACTCCACAAGAGTGGTGTAAATCAAGGTTCTATACACGTTCAACATAATCTCTTCACTTTTCAAGTCTATTCCTCTAGAAATGAACCCCATTGCTTGGTTTGCTTTTTTTAAAATGGCCCTATTATAGCCTGTGTGGCTATGTTTAGTGATGTGTATCTGTACTCCTAAGCTAAGCTGGTAAATTAGATTTAACTAATGGTTCTATCCTGTGCCCCACAGGACCTCGCCTTGTCTTCGAGAATGACACTACAGTGGCCCTTGGTTTAATTTAGTTTAGTTTGAGCAGCCAAACTAACGTATTGAACAGGCCAATAAATGGGAGAAACACAACATATAGTTTCACAACAATTGGAACTTGAATATAGAAAATAAATAGTTCTGTGCTAAACTAATTGTCATCCATCTTCTCACGGAATTATTACTTTCCCCTTTTCGGAGAGAACTGCAGGAGTTCCCGTAAGTCATACTTTGGAAAGTGCCAGATAGACCGAGAAAACTCTCGAACGCCTGAGGGGATCGGAGAGGAATTTTCCAGAGTTTTTCTTTTCCTTATTGGCCCTGAGCCGTCTTTTAGATGAGACATTAAACCGAGGCCCGGTCTGCTCTCTCAGGTGGACCTATAAGATCCCAGGGCACTATTTGGAAGAAGAGCAGGGGAGTTATCCCCGGTGTCCTGGCCAATATTTATGCTCCACACAGGCCTCCTACTACCCTACTTCATCACTTCCAATCAGCGTATCCCTCTGTTCCTGCCATCTATTACATGGCCGCGGGTAGGAAGTGACCCGTTGTGACACTCCAGCCATCACGCATGTGAGGCAGGCAGGATCAGCTAGCCTTTCCACCCGGTGGTTTTTATACATTTGGTAAAGCTGGTTGATTTGTAAAGTGCAGGTCAGTAAACACACCTGAAACAGTTACTAGGTGTTGTTGGATATATAAATAATTGAAAAGGGATGTCAATCCAACGACATGTATCTAAAAAAATCTTCCCATCTACAAAACCTTTATTATGTTTTTGTGACAATCGAGTGTCAACATTTTCCCCCTTTTTATAAATTCTTACGTCCACATTAATTATTAGATTTGCCGATTTAAGAACATAAGAAATAGGAGCAGGAGCCGGCCATTTGGCCCCTCGAGCCTGCTCCGCCATTCAATAAGATCTTGGCTGATCTGATCTTGGGCTCAGCTCCACTTCCCTGCCCGCTCCCCACAACCCTTGACTCTCTTATCGCTCAAAAATCTGTCCATCTCCAGCTTAAATATATTCACTGACCTGGCCTCCATAACTTCCAGATTTAAGCTGGTCATACGGTCACTAGACCCTTCCAACCGTGGTTGCCCTCCAAGTGTCTCCGATGTTCATCGCCCAGTCCTTGACTTGCACCACAGAGAAACCCCCAACATTGCTCCTAACTCTATTTGCTAGACTGAAAAGCAGAAGCGTAAAGATATGGACAGAGGGAATTACTTTAAAATATGGACTGGATTACATGGCATGCCTCAGTCCAATTATCCTTGCCCCACAAGTCTGCTTGATCTGAGTATGGGAGATCAGCACATCGCAACAGACGACAGTATGTTTGTTTCTGAATTATGTGGTTTGCTCCTCCATTAAGTAAACTGCTGGAAATATTGCATCAGATTAGGCCAGGACATGGTTTATATGAGCAAGTTGGTTTTGAACTCCTTCTCTACTGTGACTGAACTCAAGGAACAAACATAGGAAGAGGAGGAGGCCATTCAGTCCCTCGAGCCTGTTCCGCCATTTAATTAGACCATGGCAGATCTTAACTCCCATCTACCCACCTTGGTTCCGTAACCCTTAACCTATCAAGTTAAAGCTTAAGACAGAACTGCTTCACGACTGTCTCATGTTTTTTATTAAATTAAAAAAGACAGAGGTGCAAAGAAACAAAAGATGTGTATGTTTCCCCTGGCTGGTGAGTCTAGAACCACAGGTCACATTCTCAGAATAAGGGGTTGGCCATTTAGGACTGAGATGAGGAGAAACTTCTTCACTCAGAGGGTGGTGAATCTTTGGAATTCTCTACCCCAGAGGGCTGTGGAGGCTCAGTCGTTGAGGATATTCAGACAGAGAGCGATAGATTTTTGGAAACTAAGGGAATCAAGGGTTATGGGGATAGTGCAGGAAGGTGGAATTGAGGTCCATGATCAGCCATGATCTCATTGAATGGCGGAGCAGGCTCGAGGGGTCGAATGGCTGACTCCTGCTCCTATTTCTTACGTTCCTATGACAAGTTTAAAATACAACTGAAGGCTTTTGATAGCAAAGTAATGCCGACCCATCGAAATCCGGACATGATGTCACAGCCCAAATATACCCAAGACTCATCAGTGGCAGGTCGGGGCCATTAAAGGAGCGGTGACCATGGGCAGCGAGGCAGTGTACCTCTGCAAGGTACAGCGCGCGAGCTGGTGCAGCAGGGCGATGGCAGCGAAGAAGGACGTCATCAAGGTCCAGGTCGGTGATTAGAGCGTGGGCAGGTACAGCAGGAGCGGCGAGCTCGGGGCGAAGGAGCGGCGAGAGATTGTCGAGGGACGTGAGAGGCGTGAGTTCGGGGCCCAGAAGAGGCGAGGGCCCAGAGGCAGCACGGACCAGCCCACATTGCGATACGTGTGCACACTAGGTCCGTGCAGCAGAGCAGGTCTCCAGTTGTCTTGGGTAATCCTTGCCACTGGACCAAAACCTAGCTCTGTCAAGCCCGTGTGGTGGCTGGTGTGCAACGGCCACCGTATGTTAAAAAAATCCACGCACAGGCATCTTCCACCCTACACAATGTAGGTCAGGACCTGGAATATTAGGTCTTTCATTGAAACACCTGTGAACTCATCCCTTTTTTGTCTTGGAAGCAAGTCATCCTCATTTTGAGGGACTGCCTATGAATGAATGAATGAATGAAAACATTTTAAAAGGATGTCTTGGGTATCAACAGCCTTGAGTGAAGATATTCAAACAGGCCAATCACTGCTGCAAGGCTGCCACAACTGAGGCACAGTCCCAGGAGCCCCAACAACTGGCTGCTGCACCGGCTGGCCTGTCGAGCTTCCCACTGCCAAGGGCAGGCCCGGTGCAGTGTGCACCACACTGACACACCAGCACCAACTGTTCATGGCTCAAACAAACAGTCACGCTCCCAAACAAAACCATGAGCTCACGGCTACGGTGAATCGAAACACAATCCGAGTAACAGAAGGCGGCCAAATATAACCGGGATTTATTTTTTCCTGCCGCGAGTGGTTGCGATCTGGAACGCACTGCCTGAAAGGGTGGAGGAAGCAGATTCAATTGTAGCTTTCAAAAGGGAATTGGATAAATACTTGAAGGGGGAAAAAATTGCTGGGCGATGGAGAAAGAGCGGGGGGAGTGGGACTAATTGGAGAGCTCTACCAAAGAGCCGGCACAGGCACGATGGGCCGAATGGCCTCCTTCTGTGCTGTACTGCTCTATGATTCGAAGTCATGACATTTAGGAGCGTTGAAGGTTACAACATAGGAAGAGGCCATTCAGCCCATCTATGCTAGCTCTTCATCGGAGCAATCTCCCCATCGTACTGCCCCTTCCTGTACTTCAAACAATTTATCCAATTAATCGATGCCCTGCTTTCTGCCTCAACCACTCCCGCTAGCCAAGCATTCAATCCTTCAGCAATGTGTGAAGACATTTCTCTGAGCCTTCTCCTCACTCTTTTAGTGTCAATTTTAAGTTGATGACCTCTTATCACCGACTCCCCAACTAGAGGAAATATTCTTTCCCGATCCACTCTCGGCATATCTCCTCTGAGCCTTCTCTGTTCCAGTGCAAATTGTCCCAGTATCTCACGTCTCTCCTCATGGCTATAGCTTCCCCTTCTTGGACATCACCCTGGTGTATCTATGCTGATTCCTGGGATGGCAGGACTGTCGTATGAGGAGAGATTGGGTCGACTAGGCCTGTATTCACTAGAGTTTAGAAGAATGAGAGGGGATCTCATTGAAACGTAAAGAATTCTGACTGGGTTGGATAGACTAGAGGCGGGGAGGATGTTTCCCCTGGCTGGAAAGTCCAGAACAAGGGGTCACAGTCTCAGGATACGGGGTAGGAAATTTAGGACCGAGATGAGGAGAAATTTTTTCACTCAGAGGGTGGTGAACCTGTGGAATTCTCTACAACAGAAGGCTGTGGAGGCCAAGTCACTGAATATATTTAAGAGGGAGATAGATAGATTTCTAGAAACAAAAGGCATCAAGGGGTTTGGGGAAAAAGCGGCAATATGGTGTTGAGATAGAGGATCAGCCATGATCATATTGAACGGCGGTGCAGGCTCGAGGGGCCGAATGGCCTACTACTGCTCCTATTTTCTATGTTTCTATGTACGCTCTCTATTGTTTTTATAACATGTCACTTTCTCAGAAGGATGGGACATATTAAGCGTGCTTATTTAAGACGTGCGTGGTTCTGTGCACAAGGCCCTCCTTGTACAAACAAGAGCCAGAAACAACAGACACCCCACAAGGTTGCCAGAACCGACCATCTGGTGTGGCTGGTGCGATCGACACAGGTACATTGCTTTCTACTCAGAGGACATGACCCGTTGTGCTTGGATAAGCCAACAACAACTTGCATTTATATACCGCCTTTAACGTAGCGAACCATCCCAAGGCGCTTCACAGGAGTATGAGGAGATAAAACATTTGACACCGAGCCGCATAAGGAGAAATTAGCGCAGGTGGTTAAAGAGGTAGGTTTTAAGGAGCATCTCGAAGGAGGAAAGAGAGGTAGAGAGGCGGAGAGGTTGAGGCAGGGAGTTCCAGAGGCTTGGGGCCCAGGCAACAGAAGGCACGGCCACCAATGGTTGAGCGATTACAATCAGTGATGCTCAAGAGGGCAGAATTAGAGGAGTGCAGACATCTCGGGGGAGACAGGGGGGGGGGGGGGGTCGGGTTTGTGGGGCTGGAGGAGATTACAGAGATAGGGAGGGGCAAGGCCATGGAGGGATTTGAAAATAAGGATAAGAATTTTGAAATCGAGGCGTTGCTTAACCGGAAGCCAATGTAGGTCAGCGAGCACAAGGGTGATGGGTGAGCGGGACTTGGTGCGAGTTAGGACAAGAGCAGCCAAGTTTTGGATCACCTCTAGTTTACGTAGGGTAGAATGTGGGAGGCCGGCCAGGAGTGCGATGGAATAGTCAAGTCTAGAGGTAACAAAGGCATGGATGAGGGTTTCAGCAGCGGATGAGCTGAGGCAAGGACGATGTTACGGAGATGGAAATAGGTGGTTTTAGTTATGCTGCGGAAATGTGGTTGAAAGCTCATTTCAGGGTCAAATATGACACCAAGGTTGCGAACAGTCTGGGTCAGCAGTTTGGATTGGGAGATCAGTGGTACACAATTACATTAGTCGCCACATTCTAACTCAAGAATTGAATATTTAAAAACATCATATTGTGAAATTGCTCCCCCCCCCCCCCCACCCCTAAAATGGGCACTGGTAAGTTTTATGTCAGTCTCACTTCCTACAGAAGCATAATAATGCTGGAAATCTGAAGTACAGTTCCGATGAAAGGTCATCGACCTGAAACGTTAACTCTGTTTCACTCTCCACAGATGCTGCCTGCATTTCCCGCAGTTGGTATCATTATTAAAACCACCATAAACTAAAGATACCAGTTTAAAATTAACAACGGTCAAGTGAGACTAGAATTGTTACCCCTCCTGTCTCGCTGTGTGTAGCAAATGTGGAACACACCCAGCCAATTAGCTCCCAACACCAGACAGATGAACAACTGGTTGGGAGGTTATGTAGACAGCTGCATACAATGGCACCACGATTCCCGGCCAGAACGCAGGTGATCGGGTAATTATCCCATTAATCACTCCTGGGATGTGCACTGCTGTAAGTGACTGGGATCGATTTTACACAAATCATTTGTATTATGGAACTATCCTCCACGCACTGCCTTTCGCTGGAAAAATAATCCTGCTTTTAATTGAGAGACATTGCTGTAATTCTGGTCATAACTCCTGTTTGCTGTCGGTCATAGAGATTCTCTTTAAGTAGACTCTGCAGACTGTTTGCTGGTTGCTGAGTAAACAGACTTGACTTGCTGAAAAATATGCTGTTCGCTGTGAATCCTGCACTACATCCCCCCCCCTGCCTCCAGCTCATTGGCTGACACAGTAGTGCTAATAGACACTGGGGCCAAAATTGCACCCCCGCCTCCTTAAGCTGCATTACGGCCTCTAAGAGGTGGCAATGGAGCGGAGAGGCCTCAGCAAATGGGGGCAGACGGATGGCCCGGCCCATCTAAAATTGGCCTCGGGCCGGGAGCGGCAAGAACGCTGGCACCCCCTCGCGCACGCGTGGACCCCACATCGCCCGGCAACAACCCCCTTTCCAAACCCCGTGAGAAATCGCCCCGTGGGAGTGGTGCCGCCACCCGTCGGAGCCCCCGACAGCAGCTTCCCCCTTGCGGGAAGCTGTGTGTGGCTGGACGGCGCGCGCGTCTGGCCTTAAAAGGGGAGAGCGCGCTTCCGGCGCCTCCATTGTTAAAAGAATTGTCGGCTCGACAATGGTGGCCGCGGGTTCGGCTGGGCCGCTAAGATAAGCATCCCGCCACCCATCCCACCCCTCTGGGGCGCCAGGCCGGCCAGAACCCTCCCTGGTGGCCCAGCGGGCTGAACTAAACTAAATGCAGAGCTCGCAGTGGCCAGCCCCTTTAACTGAAGGGGGGGGGGGAAGGGCGGATGGAGGAACATTGTGACTTGGCAGCGTGGTGCTGACGAATCGATGGCCAACCCGACACAACAGCACTTCTGCCCTTAACACCGCCCCGACCGGAAGTGCACAACAAAGAGCTGAATATGGGGGCATGATCCACCCATGGATTGGGGCGGAGAGAAAACATCAAGGGGCCAAAATTGCGCCCCGCCCTCCGACAAGAAAAGTGTCGCCCTTACCGCTTTTGTAGTTTTTTTCCTCCGCCCCGATCCAGGGGGTGGAGTCTCGACCGATATTCAGCTGATCGGTGATTTTTTCGGTGGGGGCGGAGTTGTTGGGGCGGAAGTGCTGGTCGGTCGCAGCAGTCGTCACTCTTTGAGTCATCGGCGCCGCTAGTTAAAGGGGAGGGCCGCTGCGAACTCTGCAGCCACGGCACTGGCAAACACCGGGCCACCAGGGAGGCTTTCGGCCGAGCCAGCGCCCCGGTACCCAAGAGGACGTGCCGAGCTGCTGGACCGAACCCGTGCGCACCATTGTTGGGCCCGTCTGCAACAATTAAAATAAGATGGCGGCTGTGGTAGCACCCACCCCCCCCCTCTCCTTTAAGGCCGGACGTGCCGTCCAGCCACACACAGCTCCCCGACCGGCGGCGGCGGTGGTGGTGCTCCCGCGGGGCAATTTCCCGCGGGGGTTCAGAAAGGGGGTCGCCGCCGGTCGGAAGGAGGTCGGCACGTGCCCGACGGGGTGGGCAAGTTGTTATAGAAGTCGAGTTGAGTTAGGGAAAAAGGAGACCGTTTGTTCCTTTTCACCTGATTTCAAACCCACCGCAAATTGTAAATCAGGAAGTATGTCACTGAACGAAAATAAAATAATTCATATTTGGATATATAGTTTAAAAATGTTAATGGACGTATTGAGACTGTGTGTATTTGATTTTAAATTTATTTTAAAAAAGACTTGCATTTATGTAGCGCCTTTCACAACCTAAGGATGTCCCAAAGTGCTTTAAGGCCAATGAAGTACTTTTTGAGGTGTAGTCACTATTGTAATGTAGGAAAATAAGCACATTGGATCAGCTCCGGGCCCTGACTGGCATGGCCCTACGCGATCCCTTGTAAATGAGAGAACCTCGCTATTTCTGTGTTTTAATTTAATCACACTTAGCGCACACACAGCAAGTTGAGCAAGCTCACTGCCACGCCAGGCCGTGCCATGTCCCACAGATTGGATCATAATCCAGTTGAGTGCTCCCCCTCCCATTTCTCCTACTGGGTTTCCGGTAAGTAGCCATTTTTCCACAGCTAAAATCTCTGGTGCACTCTGAGAATATTGCAGTGGTATCTCGAATTGTCTCCTTTAGATGCTTCTCTTTAAACAGTAAATAAAAAACACACAAAGACAGTAATTCATAAGCCATTCTTGAATTTCTTAAAACTCTAAATATAGCCACTATTCACAAAAGTCCACTGCCAAAGTCATAATTAAATGTTTTTTTTTTTAATTTTGCCTGCTCTATTTATTTGATTAATGGATTCAGAATGCCTATTTTCTGTGTAATTATCCAAAGTCTAAATTTGAGATGCTGCTTCTGTGAAGTTTCCATGGCGATGTGTTGATGCGGTGATACTTGGTGAGTTAGGTTGACAACTCACCAGTTACGTAATGTAAGCAACCTGTGCCTGAAAATAAATTAATCTGTCCCTAACTGCATCACTGTAGCTTGAAAATGCACCAGTGCCCCACGTTGAAATAACATGGTAAAAGATTCAGGGTGGAGATGAGGAGAATGTTGCATACACAGCGAGCTGTTATGCACTGCTTGAAAGGGTGATGGAAGCAGATTCAATAGTAGCTCTCAAAAAGGTGTTTGGATATTAGAAAATAAATATTTGCAGGACTATGGGAAAGGAGCTAGAGAGTGGGACTAATTGGCAGCTCTTTCAAAGACATGATGGGCCGACTGGTCATCTCCGGTGCTGTGAGATTCTATGTGTGACAGAATGGTGAGGCACCAGTTCCCTTTTCCTCCCGGTTGGCTGTCAATCTCGGTCATGCTGTTGTGAAGTGACAATAAAAGTTGGGAAAATTAAACCTCTCCTAGACCTAGCAGAACAGGAACGGTCATATACTATAATGGCTTATCACCTCAGTCTGCAGCTGTCTATATACACAGTGGGGCTGAAATTGCCCCCCGACTGGAAAGTAAGCGAACTTGTTGATGTTGGAGGCTGAAACTGCCCCTTCCTTAAGCTCCATTACTGCCTCTAAGAGGCGGCAATGGAGCGGGGAGGTCTTAACGACCTCGGGCAGATGGATGGGCCAACCCGACCGAAATTGCTCCCGGGCCAGAAGCAGCGGGAACGGGTTTGACACAGCCACATAAAGTGATATTAGGACAGATGACCACAAGTTTGGGCAAAGAGGTACATATGGACATAAGAAATAGGAGCCATTCGGCCCCTCGAGCCTGCTCCGCCATTTAATAAGATCATGGCTGATCTGATCTTGACCTCAACTCCACTTCCCCACCCGCTCCCCATAACCCTGGACTCCCATATCGTTCCAAAATCTGTCGACCTCCACCTTAAATATATTCAATGACCCTGCCTCCACAGCTCTCTGAGGCAGCGAATTCCAAAGATTCACAACCCTCAGTGAAGAAATTCCTCCTCTTTTCCATTGTAAATGGGGACCCCTTATTCTGAAACTATGGCCCCTAGTTCTAGATTTCCCCATGAGGGGAAACATCCTCTCTGCATCTACTTTGTCGAGCCCCCTCAGTATCTTATATGTTTCAATAAGATCACCTCTCATTCTTCTAAACTCCAAAGGCCCAACCTGCTCAACCTTTCTTCAAAAGACAACCCCTTCATCTCAGGAATCAACCTCGTGAACCTTCTCTGAACCGCCTCCAATGCAAGTATATCTGTTGGTGCGATGACGCAGCCCTGCTTGACCCCGGTCTGGACGTGGATTGGGTCTGTGGTGGATCCGTTGGTCAGGATCACAGCTTGCATGTTGTCGTGGAGCAGGCAGAGGATGGCACCAAGCTTATGGTCTACAGGGCAGTAGTGATACCCGCCCTCCTATGTGGCTCAGAGGCGTGGACCATATACAGTAGACATCTCAAAGTGCTGGAGAAGTACCACCAGCGCTGCCTCCACAAGATCCTGCAAATCCCCTGGGAGGATAAACACTTCAACGTCAGTGTTCTCGATCAAGCCAACATCCCAGCATCGAAGCACTGACCACACTCGACCAGCTCCATTGGGCAGGCCACATCGTCCACATGCTCAACACGGGACTCTCTAAGCAAGCGCTCCAGTCGGAATTCCTACACAGCAAGCGAGCCCCAGTGGGCAGAGGGAACGTTTCAAGGACACCCTCAAAGCCTCCTTGATAAAGTGCAACATCCCCACCGGCACCTGGGAATCTCTTGCCAAAGAGTGCCCTAAGTGGAGGAAGAGCATCCGAGAGGGCGCTGAGCACCTCGAATCTTGTAGCCGAGAGCATGCAGAAACCAAGCGCAGGCAGCGGAAGGAGTGTGCGGCAAACCAGACTCCCCACCCACCCTTTCCTTCAACCACTGTCTGCCCCACGTGACAGAGTCTGTAATTCCCGTATTGGACTGAACAGCCACCTGAGAACTCACTTTTAGAGTGGAAGCAAGTCTTCCTCGATTTCGAGGGACTGCCTATGATGATGATCTCTCCTTTAATAAAGAGCCCAAAACTGTACGCAGTACTCCAGGTGCGGCCTCACCAATACCCTGTACAGTTGTAGCAAGACTTCCCTGCTTTTATACTCAATGCCCCTTGCAATAAAGGCAACATTCCATTTGCCTTCCCAATTACTTGCTGTACCTGCATGCTAACTTTTTGTAGGTAGGTTTTAAGGAAGAGGAGAGAGAGGTAGAGGCGGAGCAGTTGACGGAGAGAATTCCAGAGCTGAGAAAACAAATGTGGTTAATGGATATATTTTTGGATGAAGGGTTTGTGAAGAGCTGTTCCCCCAGAGATAGGTTTTAAGAATGTCTTAAAGGAGCCGAGAGGGGTAGTGAGGCAGGGTGGTACAAAGTAATTGGGGGATGCACAAGAGGCCAGAATTAGAGGAACGCAGAGTTCTCACAGGACTGTAGGGCTGGAGGGGGTTACAGAGGTAGGGAGGGGCGAGGCCATGGATGGATTTGAACACAAGGATGATAATTTTAAAACTGAGGAATTGCAATGTAGGTCAGCGAGCACAGGGGTGATGGGTATACGGGTCTTGGTGCGAGTTAGGACACAGGCAGCAGAGTTTTGGATGAGCTCAAATTTATGGAGGGTGGAAGATAGGAGGCCAACCAGGAGTGTGTTTGAATGGTCAAGTCCAGAGGTAACAAAGGCATGGACGAGGGTTTCAGCAGATGAGCTGAGGCAAGGGTGGACACGGGTGATGTTACGGAGGTGGAAGTAGCCGCTCTTAGTGATGGGAGGTTATGGGGTCGTAAGGTCAGCTCAGGGTCAAATAGAATGCCATTATTGCAAACAGCGTGGTCCACAGCCTGAGGCACTGGCTGGGTAGAGGGATGGAGTCGGTGGCTAGTGAACGGAGTTTGTGGCAGGAGCCAAAGACAATGGCTTCGCTCTTCCCAGTGTTTAATTGGAAGACATTGTTGCTCAGCCAGTACTAGATGTTGGTCAAGCAGTCTGACAACGGAGGCAGTGCAGGAGGCGAGAGAGGTGGTGGTGAAGGAGATCTGGGTTAATGACACGTGGAACCTGACATTGGGTTTCCAGATGATGTGATGATAACAAACGAGACTCATTTTTGCAAATAAAAATAATAGTTTTTCACATCTCAAAACTTGCTACTTAGAACTCTGAGTAAATCAGTCATTGGCACCTGTCCCGTTTGATAATAAAGTGGGGTTGGGTCCAGTTATTTCCATTACTCAGTAAAGTTTATCTGAGCAAACCAATGCCCGTCAATGTATGCGAGAATGTCATTCTGTGTCCATCTCCCTCTGTATTCCAGCCTCAGACTCAATCATTGACCATGCATGCTCTGATTGCAAATCTCTTCTTAGTATTCTTGTATTTAATTCTGTTGTCTGGCTTGCTCTTTGAATAGGGAAGGTCTGTTCTCTGATGCCACTCCTCTCCCAAAAGTGACTCTCAAGAGCAAATACCTGCTGACCAAGCTGGGATTCAGTGCTGTCCTTTCTGCTCTCCAGCAAAAGGACACACAGGGGGTCGCATTACCAGTTTCCATAAAAACAATTTTTTAAATTATTCATTCCTGGGATGTGGTCATCGCTGGCAAGGCCAGGATTTATTGCCCACCCCTAATTGCCCTTGAGAAGGTGGTGGTGAGCCGCCGCCTTGAACTGCTGCAGTCCGTGTGGTGAAGGTGCTCCCACAGTGCTGTTAGGGAGGGGGTTCCAGAATTTTGACCCAGCGACGATGAAGGAACGGCGATATATTTCCAAGTCAGGATGGTGCGTAACTTGGAAGGGAGCTTGGAGATGGTGCTGCTCCCATGCACCTGCTGCCTTTGTCCTTCTCGGTGGTAGAGGTCGTGGGTTTGGGGGGTACTGTCAAAGAAGCCTTGGTGAGTTTCTGCAGTGCATCTTGTAGATGGTACACACTGCAGCCACGGTGCGCCGGTGGTGGAGGGAGTGAATGTTGAAGGTGGTGGATGGGATGCCAATCAAGCGGGCTGCTTTGTCCTGGATGGTGTCGAGCTTCTTGGGTATTATTGGAGCTGCACTCATCCAGGCAAGTGGAGAGTGTCCCATCATACTCCTGACTTGTCCTTGGAGATGGTGGAAAGGCTGTGGGGAGTCAGGTGGTAAGACACTCGCAATAGAATACCCAGCCTCTGACCTGCTTTTATTGCCACAGTATTTGTGTGGCAGGTCCAGTTAGGTTTCTAGTTAATTGGAACGACCATATTAAAATAGAACAGTAAAGTGCTGGACTTCCATTTGTCAGCGGACTGACAACAAGATACTGGTTGTGAATCTGTCCTTGACAGAATGTGGGAGTCAGAGACTGGCACACAGTGCCACCCTCCCATCTCTCTCCATGGACAAGAGGTGGAGTTAATTACCTAAAAGCAAAAAGCTGTTCACAACATACTGCGCCAATAGTGATGGACTGTGCATGAACACAAGGGATGTTGGGGGTTGCTTGTAATATGTGATCACAGAAAAGAATTGCTTAGGAGGGAAGTGGCAAGAGTTGCCAATAATCAGACTTATCTTAAACAACGTCGTCTGGCTAATAATGTTATGAATCCAGCACAAATCTGCAGCTATGGAGCAATGGAGAGCTTGCCAGAAATGTGCTGGGATCAGATCAGCCTTTCAGTGTGGCTCTCTGCCACATTGGCAGCAAACATCGCTGCCACGAGACACTCAGAGTCCTTGAGCTAAAGTGAAAGTTCCCAGAGACACTCTGACACACAGGGGAGAGGAGAGGAAGTTCTGGATCGTTTTCTCCACAGTGCAGTCACATCTCAGAGGGAAACACAGGTGCAGGCAGGGGCGAGTGTAACTGTCAGTCAGCAGGGTGGTGGGGAGACCAAGGGGGTCCCGCAGACACTGGTCCTGTCAACAGATGCAATATGCTCGATAACCGTGAGGATAGGGAGAAAGTCACAGGAAGGACAGCCACAATGATGACTTAGGCACCGTGAAGCAAAGGGCTGTTCAAAGTTGGTGGGGGGGGGGGGTTCCGAATAGAAATGTAATAGTTATAGAGGATGCAATAATTAGGAGGCTATAGCATTCCCTGCAGCCATGAATGAGAGTCCCAAATGCTGTGTGTTGCCTTCCTGGTGCCAGGGTAAGGGATATCTCGATGTAGCTGGAACGGAATTTGGAAAGGGACAAACATCCAGTTATCATGGTCCACAGAGGGACCATTGACTTAGGGAAGAAAAGGGAGGAGGTCCCTGTTGAGGGACTCTCAGGAGTTAGGAGCTAAATTAAAAAACGGAACCTCAAGGGTGGCAATCTCAGGATTATTACCTGAGCCACACGCTAACTGGGATACAGGAAGGTGAACCTGTGGCTAAAGGAGTGGTGTGAGAAGGAGGGTTTCCACCTCATGGGTCACTGGCACCAGTACTGGGACAGCTGGGAGATGTACCATTGGGACGGGCTACACCTGAAATGGACTGGAACCAGGATCCAAGCAGAAAGGATAAAAAGAGTGGGAAGAGAGACTTTACACGAATACATGGGGGAAATCAATCAGAAACAATAGCAAAAATGATAGTTTAAAGATAAATGAAAAGGGGTAAGAGCAGAGTTCAGAGCACAAACAGTGATAGATATACTCCAGGTAAAAGGAATACAAAAATATCTAATACAAAAGCAAAATACTGCCGATTCTGGAACCTGGAATAAAAACAGGAAATGCTGGAAATCTCAGCGGGTCAGGCAGCATCTGTGGAGAGAAAGCAGAGTGAACGTTTCGGGTTGATGACCCTTTGAGGTCATCGATCCATAAGAACATAAGAAATAGGAGCAGTAGGCGGCCATTTGGCCCCTCAAGTCTGCACCGCCATTTAATAAGATCGTGGATGATCTGATCATGGACTCAGTTCCACTTCCCTGCCCGCTCCCCAAAACCCTTTACTCCCTTATCGCTCAAAAATCTGTCCATCACCACCTTAAAAATTATTCACTGACCCAGCCTCCACAGCTCTCTGGGGCAGAGAATGCCACAGATTTACAACCCTCTAGAAATAAATTTCTCCTCATCTCAGTTTTAAATGGGCGGCCCCTTATTCTAAGACTATGTCCCCTAGTTTTAGTTTCCCCTATGAGTGGAAATATCCTCTCTGCATCCACCTTGTCGAGCCCCCTCATTATCTTATATGTTTCGATAAGATCACCTTTCATTTTTCTGAACTCTAATAGGCCCAACCTACTCGACCTGAAACACTAACTGTTTCTCTCTCCACAGATGCTGCCTGACCCGCTGAGTATTTCCAGCATTTTCTGTTTTTATACTAAAATATCTATAGTTACAAGAGTGACAAAAGAGAAATGTATTGAGTTAAACAGTGCGAGAAAGACAACATCAGGGCAGAAGAAATAAAGAGTTTTCTATATTAACGCACAGAGTATAAAAAATAAATTGAGCAAATTAGAGGCTCCTATTGAGCTTGGAGAGATTACATGGTGGCCATTAGAGACATGGCTGCAAGCTGGTCAAGATTGGGAGTTAAATATTGCATGGTATATTTAACAAAGGATATACTTGCTTTGGAGGCAGTTGAGAGAGGGTTCACTAGGTTGATTCCGGGGATGAGGGGGTTGACTTATGAGGAAAGTTTGAGTAGGTTGGACCTCTACTCATTGGAATTCAGAAGAATGAGAGGTGATCTTATGGAAATGTATAAGATTATGAGGGGGCTTGACAAGGTGGATGCAGAGAGGATGTTTCCAGTGATGGGGGAGACTAGAACTAGAGGGCATGATCTTAGAATAAGGGGCCGCCCATTTAAAACAAAGATGAGGAGAAATTTCTTCTCAGTGGGTTGTAAATCTGTGGAATTCACTGCCTCAGAGAGCTGTGGAAGCTGGGACATTGAATAAATTTAAGACAGAAATAAACAGTTTCTTAAATGATAAGGGCATAAGGGGTTATGGGGAATGGGCAGGGAAGTGGAGCTGAGTCCATGATCAGATCAGCCATTATCTTATTGAATGGCGGAGCAGACTCGAGGGGCTGTATGGCCTTCTCCTGCTCCTATTTCTTATGTTCTTATAAGGTGGTTAGATAGGATTGGGAAACTGAAAGGGGAGGAGGGGTAGCCTTATTGATTAGAGATAATGGGCCGTCATTTGTGGCCCCTACGGGTTCGTACGGAATGCACACTCGCCCATAGAGGGCCCGCAAGTTCTGGGTTTAGACATGCACCGCACTTGCACCTCAAGCCGGAACTTGCGAGCTGCCAAGAATTCTCCTGACAGATCATCCGCATCGCCGGGAAAAGGGCCTCTGTGCGTGGAGAGCTGGCTATTTGTCCAACTTCTGTCCAGCGAATGCCCTTGAAATTCTTATGCCTGGTAAAGTAAGAGTTTTAAAAAACAGAAAAATAACATTTGATCAATAATTTATACATTTAAAAACCTGTTACTTTTATTTTTAGTCCCTTTAAAACATGTACATTTATTTTTTGAAAAATTAAATTTGCATTTTAAATATTTACTTAAATGCCATTTTAAATGTGATTTTTAATTTTATTTATTTGAAGCGTAGAAGTATTCCCTATTCATAGTTATGGGGGGTTTCCATACATACGGAATCTCCATAAGCATGAATGGGGATAGCTTTCTGTCATTCATTGGGCCAGCCCACATGATCCCAGAGGTGCTCGCGAACCACCCGAGCCCCTGAGATACATGGGCTGTGCCTATGCGTACCCGGAGAGGCCCAGGAGCGCAAGTCGCTGGACCACCAAGCATGCTGGCGTCTTATTTGTGGATCGGAGGCACGTCCCCGCGTGAAGCCTCCGACCACAAGTCCAGGGCCACTATTACAACATTGTAAGAGAGGGTATAGGTAAGAGAAAGTACTCAGCAGAGACCCTATGGTTTGAATTAAGGAATAAGAGTGGACTTAAAACTGTATTGGGCGTAGCCTACAGGCCTCCTGAACAGAAATGAAGTGACAGAAGGTATTCATTCAGAGATTAGAGAGGCTTGTAGCAAAAGCAGAGTTATTTCCATGGGAGACTTTAACTTTCATGTCAATTGGGAAGGGAAATAGTGAATTTCTCAAGCACATTCAAGACAGTTTTCTGGAGCAATATGTTCTAGACCCAGCAAAAGGGCAGGCCACACTAGATTCAGTAAAGAGCCAGACTTGAATAACAACAGTAAGGGAACATTTAACAGTGATCATAATATGATCAAATTCAATGTTAGGTTTGAAAAGGAGAAACGTACCACAGTTACTAAGATTCTAGATTTTGGTATGGCTAACTTTTAACAGGACAAGACAGAAATGGACGACAGCTAACTGATCAAAGCTGTTATTGGCTAAATGACATGAAAAGTGTGAGGTGCTCAAAAAAGAATTTAGCGTAATGTAGGACCAGTATACACCCCTAAAGGGGCAAGGGCTCTCCTTACCCAATAAAACAGCCATGGTCGACAAAGGAAGCCAGAGATAACTTCAAACCAAGGGAAAGAGCATACATAAGTGCAAAGGATAGCATAGATCCAGGGGACTGAGAGTTATAAAGAAACATAATAAATAGGAGCAGGAGGAGGCCATTTTGCCCCTTGAGCCTGCTCTGCCATTTAATATCATGGCTGATCCGATCATGGACTTGGCTCGACTTCCCTGCCCGCTCCCCATGACCCTTTATCGCTCAAAAATCTGTATCTCCACCTTAAATATATTCAATGACCCAGCCTCCACAGCTCTCTGGGGCAGAGAATTCCACAGATTTACAACCCTCTGGGAGAAGAAGTTCCTCCTCATCTCAGTTTTAAATGGGCGGCCCCTTATTCTGAGACTATGTCCCCTAGTTTTAGTTTCCCCTCTGAGTGGAAATATCCTCTCTGCATCCACCTTGTCGAGACCCCTCATTATCTTATATGTTTCAATAAGATCACCTCTCATTCTTCTGAACTCCACTGAGTATAGGCCCAACCTACTCAACCTATCTTCATGAGTCAACCCCCTCATCTCCGGAATCAACCTAGTGACCCTTCTCTGAACAGCCTCCAATGCAAGTATATCCTTAAATACAGAGACCAAAACTGCACACGGTACTCTAGGTATGGCCTCACCAATACCCTGTACAGTTGTAGCAAGACTTCTCTGCTTTTATACTCTATCCCCCTTGCAATAAAGGCCAACATTCCATTTGCCTTCCTGATTACTTGCTGTAGCTGCATACAAACTTTTTGTGTTTCATGCACAAGGACCACCAGGTCCCTCTGTACTGCAGCACTTTGCAATTTTTCGCCATTTAAATTTTAATTTGCTTTTCTATTTTTTCTGCTGAAGTGGATAACCTCACATTTTCCCACATTATACTCCATCTGCCAAATTTTTGCCCACTCACTTAACCTGTCTATATCCCTTTGCAGATTTTTTGTGTCCTCCTCACAATTTGCTCTCCCACCAATCTTTGTATCATCAGCAAACTTGACTACATTACACTTGGTCCCTTCATCCAAGTCATTAATATAGATTGTAAATGGTTAAGGCCCCAGCCATTTATCGCGATCCCTGCGGCACCCCATTAGTTACTGTTTGCCAACCGGAAAATGACCCATTTATCCTAACTCTCTGTTTTCTGTTAGTTAGCCATGCTAATATATTACCTCTAACCCCGTGAACTTTAATCTTGTGCAGTAGCCTTTTATGTGGCACCTTATCGCATGTTTTCTGGAAATCCAAATACACCACATCCACTGGTTCCCCCTTATCCACCCTGCTCGTTACATCCTCAAAGAACTCCAGCAAATTTGTCAAACATGATTTCCCTTTCATAAAACCATGCTGACTGCTTGATTGAATTATGCTTTTCCAAATGTCCTGCTACTGCTTCCTTAATAGTGGACTCCAGCATTTTCTCCAACGACAGATGTTAGGCTAACTGGTCTATAGTTTCCTGCTTTCTGACTGCCTCCTTTTTTTTTTTTAAATAGGGGCGTTACATTTGCGGTTTTCCAATCTGCTGGGACCTCGCCAGAATCCAGGAAATTTTGGTAGATTACAACCAATGCTTCCACTATCTCTGCAGCCACTTCTTTTAAGACCCTAGGATGCAAGTCATCAGGTCCAAGGGACTTGCCTGCCTTTAGTTCTATTATTTTACCGAGTACTACTTGTTTAGTGATAGTGATTGTATTAAGTTCCTCCCTCCCTATAGCCCCTTGATTATCCACTATTGGGATGTTTTGAGTGTCTTCTACCGTGAAGAACAGCGAAGGAAGACAAAAAAGATAGGAAGAGCTTCAAAGGTAATACGTAATGAAACTTGCGAGGATATCAAGATTAACACAAAAAGTTTTTAGAATATTATTGAAAGAAAAAGGGTAGACAAGGAAAATGTAAGCCCTTTAAAAACAGATGCGGGTAACATTGCAAATGGCAATAAAGAAATGGCTGACATGTTGAATAATGACTTTGTGTCCGTCTTCACACTAAAGAGGAAGAGGATAATATACCTGACATTCCAGAGAAATCAACATTGATCCGGATTTTCCGGGGCCTACGAGTGCGTGAAGCGCATGCACAAAAACCCAGAACTTGCAATCTGTCAAGAATCTTCTCGACAGATCCAACGCATCCCCAGGAAAAGGGCCTCTTCAGGCGGAGAGTTGGACTATTTGCCCAATGACTGCCCAGCGAATGCCCGTGAAATTCTCACGCCTGGTAAAAACAGGCTCACGGCCTACTTTTACCAGCGTAGGAGTTTAAATGAACATAAAAATATTTTTCAAAAAATTATTTAAAAATAAAAAAACCTGCTTCCAGAAGGCATTTGATTAGGTTCCATATACGAGACTGTTAGTTAAAATGAAAGCTCATAGAATTGAAGACAAATTATTGACCTGGTTAGAAGACAGAGAGAAAGGATAATGGGTATGTACTCTAAGTGGATGGAAGTGACCAGTGGATCTGTGCTGGGGCCTCAACTATTCACTATACAATATTTATCAATGACTTGGATAACACAATAGAGCCATATAGCCAATTTTGCTGATGACCAAGATCAGTGGCACAGTAAGCAACGTTCCCTGTAAGGTCCAGGGATCCTGTGCAGCCAGCTTGGAAGCTTTTCAATGTAAAAAACGCACGCGCGGGGTATTTTGAATGGCTCGCGCAGAGCCTTAAAGGGGCCGCACGAAGGCCAAAAATATTTAGAGGGAACATTGATAACAAGGAGAATAAATTTCAGAGACATTGATAGATTAGAAGAGTGGGCAAAACTGTGGCAGATGGATTTTAATATAGGTTAAGTGTGAGGTCATCCATTTTAGACCAAATAAGGATAGATCCCAGAATTTATTTTTTTAAATGGTGAAAAGCTAGGAACAGTGGAGCTCCAAAGAGATTTAGAGGACCATATACACAGATCACTAAACTGTCATAGTCAGGTACAAAAAAAAATGAAAAAGGATGGGATGTTAGCCTTTATAACTAGAGGGCAAGAATATAAAGGGAAAGTTTTGTTACAGCTATACAAAGGCCTGGTTAGACCACAATTGGAGTACTGTGTACAGTTCTGGGCACCACAGCCTTAGAAAGGAATTATTGGCCTTGGAAGGAGTGCAGCACAGATTGACCACAACGTTACCACGGCTCCAACGGTTACTATTCCCTGGAATATAGAGGGCTATGGGTGATTTAATTGAGGTTTTTAGCACTTTGAAAGGAATTGAGAGAAAGACATGTTGTTCTGCTGATGGGGGAAGTCGAGAACAAGGGGGCATAACCTTAAAATCAGAGCCAGGCCATTGGAGAAGTTAGGAAACACTTCTTCACCCAAAGCATGGTAGAAGTATGGACCCCCCCCCCCTCCCCCTCCCCCTCCCCCACAGAAAGCAGTAGATGCTAGCTGAATTAACAATTTCGTATCTGAGAATGGTAGATTTGATAGCCGGGGGTATTCAGGGATTATGGATCCAAGGCACTGACTGGCAGAGCAGGCTGGAGGGGCTGAATGGCCTACTCCTGTTCCTATGTTCCCCACCAACCCGCATGAAACCCGTAGCCCTGGACTTCAGGTACTGCAGATCCACCCCGGGGGAAGTCCCACTTTCCCCAGCTGCAGCAGTGGCGGCTACTTGTGAAGCGTGGCCCCGGGGCTGTGTCTGTCTCTCCCTCCCTCTCCCCACCCATCACTGCCCGGGGAGTTGCAGCTTTCACTGTACCTGCTCCTGGCCACCGCTCGCACTTGCTTCCGCTTCCCCTTCCCCGGCTGGGGATGTGGTTTCTTGGGCGGGCTGTTGCTGCTCCTCTGGCTGCCCCTCTTGCTGCTGCTCCGGCTCCGGCTCCGAGTCGCTGTGCCAGGTCGAGTCACATTCCTCCACAGTCGCTGGCTCCCTGACGCTCCAAAACTGCGAATTTCCCATTGACAGGCGGGCAGTGCCGAGAAACCTCCCCTCCCCACCCCACACACAACCGCCCATCGACTCTGGGGTGGCACTGATCTGCTGGCTGGCACCCCTGCTTTTTTTTTTATAAATACATTTCTTTTGTAACAAAAAACCCCCCCCACACACACACAATGTAAAAGAGCCGGTCAGTATCTGCCACAAACACCCCTCCTCCCACCAGCAGCAGCAGGAGGAAGCTGGTTTGACACAAACACCCCCTCTGAGCTGAGCTGAGCAGAGCAGAGCTTCTCTTCACAGTCACACTGAGCCGCAATTTCTCCCTGTGTCTGTCAGTGTCTGCCCGTCGCCACCATTCCGCCTGTTGCCCAATGTCGCAACGCCGTTTCCATTTTTACTAAACTGTTGCAGTAATACTTCGGGGGGAAAGCCGAGGGGGCGGGGGGAGACAGACACAGACCCAGAGAAGGCACAAGATGCTTTGGGTGCGGGAGCCGGCGGCATCTGCTGTTTGATCCGATACATTGCAGCCAAATGTTGCACTTGTAATTGACCTGCCGCGTCAGTTGCAGGCGAGGGAGAGGGAGGTGCAAAAAAAAGCATTTCAGCTAAAGATGCTTAAAAGAAAAATGGAAAGCAATCTGCGCCGAGCCATTGGAAGTTTGAATGAGGAGGGAGAGGAGATGACATGAGGATGAGGAAGGGGAGAGAAAAGGGGTGGTTAGGTAGATGCATGCATCCTCCCTCCCCCCTTTTTTCTCTCTCTTCCCCCCCCCCCCCCCCAAACCATATCGTGAAATCTATACCCCCTATTGCGTTCCTAACACAGGGAAGTTAAAGTAACAGTGACCTCAGTCTTTAATAAAGACACTCCAGAGTGAGGAACAGGCCTTAGGGACGGGCTTATATACAGTGCTACCAAGGGATGCTGGGATCCCTTGGGACTTCAGGGGATGCGCTCCC
This sequence comes from Pristiophorus japonicus, assembly GCF_044704955.1. Lineage (NCBI taxonomy): Eukaryota > Metazoa > Chordata > Chondrichthyes > Pristiophoridae > Pristiophorus > Pristiophorus japonicus. The sequence continues at coordinate 7,877,224 of NC_091983.1, read as the reverse complement.
TGGGGGCGGAACATGGGAGTGCATGCTTTACAGATACACAACATCACTCCCCACCCCCCCCCCCCACCAAAGTCAAAGCGAAAACTATTTACAAGGTGAGGCGGTTGGGAGCCTTTCTTTCCCTGGTGGACGGCCTCGGTACAAATGTCTGTTCTGGTGTGTTGGCTGTGCCCTCACTGGGCTGGCGTGTTGTTGGCCCTGCAGGGCTGCTGGGTGAGCCTGGCCTTGCTGGGCTGTTGGGCGTGATGGGTTCAATTTCCTGGTCCGGCGTGGTGTCGTTGATCCTTTGGGTGTGTGTTGTGGGCCCGAAAAAGGTGGTATCTGCTGTGGGTTGTTCAGGGCAGTCTGTGAACCGCAGCCTCGTTTGGTCCAGCTGCTTTCTGCAAATTTGTCCATTGTCTAGTTTGACGACAAACACCCTATTCCCTTCTTTAGCTATCACTGTGCCCGCGATCCACTTGGGACCATGTCCATAGTTTAGCACATACACAGGGTCATTCAGATCAATTTCCCATGACACAGTGGCGCGACCATCGTTTACATTTTGTTGCTGTCGCCTGCTCTCTACCTGATCATGCAGGTTGGGGTGAACTAGCGAGAGTCTGGTTTTAAGTGTTCTGTGAGCGAGTGGGGTCTCGTGCGGTAGCTGAGCAGTACTCGGGACAGGCGGGTTTGGAGTGACTTGTTTAAGGCTCTGTTTGATGGTTTGTACTGCTCGCTCTGCCTGCCCATTGGAAGCTGGTTTAAACGGGGCTGAGCACTGTTTGATCCCATTGTGGGTCATGAATTCTTTAAATTTGGCACTGGTGAAACATGGCCCGTTGTCACTGACCAGTGTGTCAGGCAGGCCGTGGGTGGCAAACATGGCCCTCAGGCTTTCAATGGTGGCGGTGGCGGTGCTTCCCGACATTATTTCACATTCAATCCATTTTGAAAAAGCATCCACCACCACCAGGAACATTTTACCGATAAACGGGCCGGCATAGTCGACATGGATCCTCGACCATGGTCTGGAGGGCCAGGACCACAAACTTAGTGGTGCCTCTCTGGGCACGTTGCTCAACTGAACACATACGCTGCATTGCCGTACACAGGACTCTAAGTCAGAGTCGATACCGGGCCACCACATGTGGGATCTGGCTATCGCTTTCATCATTACTATACCCGGGTGTGTGCTGTGGAGATCCGAGATGAACGTCTCCCTGCCCTTTTTTGGTAGCACTACGCAGTTACCCCACAACAGGCAGTCTGCCTGAATGGACAGCTCGTCCTTTAGCCGCTCGAACGGCTTGATTGGCTCTTGCATTTCAACGGGGATGCTGGCCCAGCTCCCATGCAGTTCATAGTTTTTTACTCGGGACAGCAGAGGATCTTGGCTGGTCCAAGTCCTAATTTGGTGGGCCATGACAGGTGATTTATCATTTTCAAATGCTTCCATGACCATCAATAAGTCTGCGGGCTGCGCCACTATCAACAAGTTTGCAGGCTGCGCCATTTCCACCCCCGTGGTGGGCAATGGTAGCCGACTGAGAGCATCTGCACAGTTCTCGGTGCCTGGCCTGTGGTGGATGGTATAGTTATATGCTGATAGTGCGAGTGCCCACCTTTGTATGCGGGCTGAGGCATTAGTATTTATCCCCTTGTTTTCAGCGAACAGGGCTTGTGATCGGTTTCCAGCACAAATTTGAGGCCAAACAGGTACTGATGCATTTTCTTTACCCCGAACATACACGTTAATGCCTCTTTCTCAATCATGCTGTAGGCCCTCTCGGCCTTAGAAGCATAGGCGACAAGTTGCAACTTCCCCGCAACATTAACTTGTTGTAATACACACCCGACTCCGTACAACGACGAGTCACATGCTAGCACAAGTCTTTTACACGGGTTATACAATGCAAGCAGCTTGTTGGAGCATAAAATGTTTCTGGCTTTCTCAAAAGCAGTTACTTGGGTTTTTCCCCATACCCAGTTCTCACCTTTGCGCAATAACACATGTAGGGGCTCTAAAAGGGTGCTTAACCCTGGTAGGTTACCAAAATAGTTGAGGAGTCCCAGGAACGACCGCAGCTCCGTGATATTCTGTGGCCTGGGCACGTTCCTGATAGCCTCTGTCTTGGTGTCTGTGGGCCAAATGCCGTCCGCCGCAATCTTTCTCCCCAAAAACTCCACTTCTGAAGACGCATTTCGACCTCTTCAGCTGCAGCCCTACACGATCCAGTCACTGGAGGACCCCCTCCAGGTTTTGTCGGTGCTCGACGGTGTCCCGACCCGTGACCAATATGTCGTCCTGAAAGACCACCATGTGTGGTACCGACTTGAGTAGGCTCTCCATGTTTCTCTAGAAGATCGCTGCAGCCGACCGAATTCCAAATGGGCATCTGTTGTAGATGAACAGTCCCTTCTGCGTGTTGATGCAGATGAGGCCCTTCGAAGACTCCTCCAGCTCCTGCATCATGTCGGCTGAAGTCAGGTCGAGCTTGGTGAATGTCTTGCCTCCTGCCAGCGTCGCAAATAGGTCGTCTGCCTTAGGTAGCGGGTATTGGTCCTGTAGCGAGAAACGATTAATAGTTACTTTATAATCGCCGCAAATCCTGACCGTGCTATCACTTTTGAGTACAGGAACAATCAGGCTGGCCCACTCGCTGAATTCCACTGGGGAGATGATGCCCTCGCATTGCAGCCTGTCCAGCTCGATTTCCGCTCTCTCCCTCATCACGTGAAGTACCGCTTGCGCCTTGTGGTGAATGGGTCATGCCTCTGGGACCAAGTGGATCCGTACCTTCGCCCTGGAAAAGTTTCCAATGCCTGGCTCAAAAAGGGAAGGAAATTTGTTAAGAACCCGGGTACATGAGGCCTCATCGACATGTGATAGCACTTGAATGTCATTCCAGTTCCAGCGGGATTTTGCCCAGCCAGCTCCTTCCAAGTAGTGTGGGGCCATCGCCCGGGACAATCCAGAGTGGCAGTTTGTGCACCGTGCCCTCGTAGGTGACCTTGACCATGGCGCTGCCCAGGACAGTGATAAGCTCTTTGGTGTACGTTCTCAGTTTCGTGTGGATGGGGCTCAGGGCTGGTCTGAATGCTTTGTTGCACCACAGTCTCTCAAACATCTTTTTACTCATGATGGATTGGCTTAGCACCAGTGTCCAGTTCCATGGCTACGCGTAAGCCATTCAATTTTATGTTTAGCATTATAGGTGGACATTTCGTCGAAAATGTGTGCACCCCATATACTTCAGCATCTGCCTCCTTTCTCTGAGGCTCGAAATTGCTTTGATCCACCATGGACCGATCTTCCTCTGCCACATGGTGGTTAGTAGGTTTTGCAGAGCTTGCAGCTCGTTTGCAAGCTGGGAGGTGCCCCATTGTTCCACAGCTCTTGCAAACATACCCTTTGAAGCGGCATGAATAGGCATGAAGCCTCCATAACACCAACAAGGTGTGAATTGCCTTGCATTCATCCTTTGTTGGGGACTCTGAATCATCTGGGTCACCTGAGGCCTGCTGGCAGTTGCAGACTCGTGGGTTCTGCCCTGTACATTTCTGCTCGCAAACACAGTTCCAGTTAATTTATGAACATTGCTAGCACTTGTGTGCTGAGAGATTTGTTTGGTGTTATCACTGGTGGGCATAAACGCCTGTGCTATTGCAATGGCCTTACTGAGGGTTGGTGTCTCTACAGTCAAAAGTTTTCATAGGATGGTCTCGTGGCCAATGCCCAATACAAAAATGTCTCTGAGTATTTGCTCCAGGTAGCCATCAAACTCACATTGTCCTGCAAGTCGCCTTAGCTCGGCGACGTAGCTCGCCACTTCCTGACCTTCAGATCGCTGGCATGCGTAGAACCGATACCTCGCCATCAGCACGCTCTCCCCCGGGTTAAGATGCTCCCGAACCAGTGTACACAGCTCCTCATACGACTTATCTGTGGGTTTCACCGGAGTCAGAAGATTCTTCATGAGGCTGTAGGTCAGTGCCCCGCAGACTGTGAGGAAGACCACTCTCCTTTTTGCAGCGCTTCCTTCTCCGTCCAACTCGTTGGCTACAAAGTACTGGTCTAGCCATTCGACATATGCTTCCCAGTCCTCACCCTCCGAGAACTTCTCCAGGATGCCCACAGTTTTCTGCATCTTTGCGTTGGATTCGTATACTCGTCGCCAGTTATTGTGTTCCTAACACAGATGAGGCTGCACACAGGAAGGATAAAGTAACAGTGACCTCGGTCTTTAAAATAAGACACTCCAGAGTGAGGAACAGGCCTTAGGGGCCGACTTATATACAGTTCTCCCAAGGGATGCTGGGATCCCTTGGGACTTCAGGGGATGCGCTCCCTGGTGGCGGAACATGGGAATGCATGCTTTACAGATCCACAACACCCCCCAAAAGGTTAATAGTGTTATAAAAACAGAAAATGCTGGAAACACTCAGCAGGTCAGACGGCACCTGTGGAGAGAGAAACAGTTAGTGTTTCAGGTCGATGACCCTTCGTCAGAACTAGGCCTTCTTCCTTTGTATAGCAGTAGCAAAGCAAATCAAACTTCAATATCTAAGTTGGATATCCAGGCCGAAGATATCTTGTAGGCTGCCTGTGAACTCCCTCTGAGGGCATGCTTAATGATATGCTCCAGGGTCTGATTAGGAGCTCCACAGTCACAAGATGGGGAAGCTTTAATCTTCCACCTATGGAGAAGGTGGCAGCATCTACCATGGCCGGTTCTGAGGCGGTTGATGGTTGTCCACTGTTTGCGAGGAAGTCTTGATCCTTCAGGTTGTACTGTGGGGTCTTCTATGAGGAATCCATTTTGTATGTCATAATTCTTCCAAGCATTTTGCCATCGGTCATCAAGGCTGAGGGGACGGTGAAGGGCTTCGGCGACGGACCAAAATGGCCTCCTAGATTTGAGATGGGTTGGTGGTAGGTTGTTCAAGTCGGCCTGGATCGGCATGTCTTTGCTGGTGTCGTGGTTGTATTCTCTGGAGACTGCATATTCGCGGCATAGGTGTGGTGGTGCGATGTTTGCAAGCACGGGGAGCCAAGGGATTGGCGTCGATAAAAGCGTACTGGTGATAATTCTCCTAGTAGAAATCAGCTGGGCATAAACGGATTTGACATGCGGACTGTTTAGCCATGCTGGAGAGCAGTATTCCGCTGTAGAGTACATCAGGGCGAGTGCTGCCGTACGGAGAGTTTGAACGACTGCTCCCCATGTGGATCCGGTGAGTTTCTGGATCAATGTTGTGGAAAAATCTTCCTTTCTCCCAAGCGGACCCACTGAAATAGAGGACCGATGCCCAATTCATGACAGACTCCAGAGCTAGGTTCGATACGATCTTTATTCCAGCATATGCAGGGGAAGCTCTCAGTCCTAGCAACCTAAGACAGAATCCTCGCCCCCATCCTCTCTCTCTCCTCTCTTCTCTTTCAAAACCATATCATGAAATCTATACCCCCCAAAAGGTTAATAGAGTTATAAAAACAGAAAATGCTGGAAACACTCAACAGGTCGGACTGCACAGGTCAGAGACAAACAGTTAGTGTTTCAGGTCGATGACCCTTTGTCAGAACTAGGCCTTCTTCCTTTGTATGGTAGTAGCAAAGAAAATCAAACGTCAATATCTAAGTTGGATATCCAGGGCAAAGATATCTTGTAGGCTGCCTGTGAATTTCCTCTGAGGGAAAAAAAAAGGTTCCACACACAGTTATACAGTTTTCGAGGCATGGTGGCCTGGTGAACACTAGACTAGACCACTGATTGGTCTATAACTATTTTGTGTAGACAATAAACAAGTGCCCCCTGGTTAAAGATGGGGGCACACTCCAAACACTTTCAAACAAGTGCCCCCTTGTTTTTAATTGAGGGCACTAAAAACACAAATTGTACAAGTGCCCCCTGGCTAAAAGAGGGGGGGGGGGAAACTAAAACCAACAAACTTAAACAAATTAAACTTTGGACATGGTTCAAATTAAAATTTGGTTGCCAGGGGTGATGATGCACTCTAGTCCCTCCGGCGCCCACCTCTCGTGGAAGCCCGCGAGCGTACTGGTGGACACCGCATGCTCCATCTCCAGGGACACCCTGACGAGGATGTAACCACGGAAGAGAGGCAGGTAGTTGGGCTGAACGACCCCCTCGACCGCCCGCTGCCTGGACCAGCTGATGGCCCCCTTGGCCATGCCCAGAAGCGGAGGCCTTCCGACTTGCCCGCTCCCCTCCGCACCGGGTGCCCAAAGATCAGGAGCGTGGGACTGAAGTGCAACCAGAATTTGAGGAGCAGCCCCTTCAAATATTGGAAGAGAGGCTGCAACCTCGCACGTTCAATATAACATGGAACTCGGACTCCTTCAGACCGCAGAAATTACAGGGGGCCTGGGAGCCGTGAACCGACTTAAAAATGTATTGCGCAGGACTGCTCCGTGCAACACCCTCCAGGCCAAGTGTCCAATAAATAGAGGGAGGACTCCCGCATAGAGAGCACTCCATTGGGGACCTCCGCCTCCTCCGGATGGCAAGATGGTGTGCCATGGCGTGTCCGCTGATTGGTCTACAACCATTCATTGTAGCGACTTTGATTTGTTAACCCTTGTCAGACTGGCTGCTGAGTGGTCTGCAATCTCATCATCTTCTATAGCATATAGAACCGATCTCAGCCTTTTGGATTGTGTTGTTTCTACAGTTTTGACCTTGCTTTGGCCTTTTCAGCCTGTTCTGCATTCTTTAAAAGATAAGCACACAAGCCTGATTCTATGTGTTTCCTCAAAATCTTGAATATCTAAAGTTTTCATTTTATGTTTGTAAAGTCCTTACACAATACCACAAATCCACACGAGGCACATTCTATGGACAAGGACACTCTGTGACCTACACCTTTATTCACAGGACCAAGAAGTGATGACCCTTCGTGGGACCTCCCTTTATATACCTGGATGACCAGGTGAGGAGTATCTCCCACAAGTTCACCCCCTGTGGTCAATGTGTACATTTCTCAAGTATATACAGTATTGCAGTGTTGTTACATGAAGGTTACATATATGACATCACCTCGCCCCCAATGTCTTATTGGGATCACAGGTTAAGTCTCTCGGGTGGTCTGCGCTCCCTTGTGGAGCGCTGCAGTTGGGGCTCTGGTTGTTGAGCCTTGGTATGCGTCTCTGTCACCTGTGGTGACTCCGGCCTGTCCAGGCTGACCGCAGGGACTGTGCATGCTGCTGACTGTTCTTGTTGCTCGTTCACTGGCGGTGGTGTGAGCACCATCTTATGATCTTCCTCAGGTTCCTCAGAGTCCATGCTGAACCTTTTTTTACTTGGTCCAGATGCTTGCGGCATATCTGCCCATTGTTAAGTTTAACCATGATGACCCTATTCCCTTCTTTGTCTATTACAGTAACTTCAAGCCATTTGGGCACCAAAGCGTGATTGAGAACAAATACGGGGTCACCAATTTCTATACATCTCCCCCTTGAATTTCGGTCATTGTACTCATTTTGGGACTGGCGCTTGCCTTCAACAATGTCGGACAAGACAGGATGAACGAGGGACAGCCGAGTTTTGAGTGTATGTTTCATAAGGAGCTCCACGAGTGGGACCCCCATGAGCGAGTGCAGTCGAGACCTATAGGCCAGCAGGAGGCGCAATTGGCGGCATTGAAGGGAGGGACCTTGAATCCTGAGCATGCCTTGTTTTATGATTTGGACCGCACATTCCGCCTGGCCATTGGAGGCCGGCTTGAACGGTGCCGTCCTGACATGGTTGATGCCATTAACCGCCATGAACTCCCGGAATTCATAGCTAGTGAAACATGGGCCATTATCGCTAACAAGGATGTCCGGCAAACCGTGGGTCTCAAAGACCGCACGTAGACTCTCCACAGTGGTGGATGTCGGTGCACGAATTCAAAATGATGCACTCGATCCATTTCGAGTACGCATCAACCACGATGAGAAACATTTTCCCCATGAACGGGCCCGCGAAGTCTACGTGAATGCGTGACCATGGCCTGGTGGGCCAGGGCCACGGGCTGAGCAGGGCCTTCCTGGGGGCATTTCCCAGTTGAGCACACATCGTGCACCTGCGAACACAGTGTTCCAGGTCTGAGTCAATTCCTGGCCACCAAACGTGTGACCTGGCAATGGCCTTCATCAGCACGATGCCTGGGTGCTCGCTGTGGAGTTCCCTGATGAAAGCTTCCCTGCCCCTCTGGGGCATGACTACCCGGCTGCCACATAGTAGGCAGTCGGCTTGGATGGAGAGCTCATCCATCCGCCTGTGAAACGGTCTGACCTCCTCAGGGCACGCTCCGTGTGCGGGCTCCCAATCCCCAGTCAGGACACATTTCTTAATCAAAGATAGGAGGGAATCTCTGTTGGTCCAGATTTTGATCTGGCGGGCTGTGATGGGGGAGCCTGCACTGTCAAAGGCATCGACAGCCATGACCATCTCAGCGCTTTGCTCCGCTGCCCCTCAGTGGTGGCCAGTGGAAGCCTGCTGAGCACGTCAGCGCAATTTTCAGTGCCCGGCCGGTGCCGATGGTGTAGTCATACGCAGCCAGCCTGAGAGCTCATCGCTGTATGCGAGCTGACACATTGGCATTGACAGCCTTGCTGTCTGACAACAGGGATGTTAACGGCTTGTGGTCCGTTTCTAATTCGAACCTCCTGCCAAAAAGGTACTGGTGCATCTTTTTCACCCCATAGACACATGCGAGTGCTTCCTTCTCAACCATCCCATATCCACGTTCTGCTTGAGAGAGCGACCTGGAGGCATAAGCCTCAGCATTGCACTGCTGCAACACGCACCCAACCCCATAGGACGATGCATCACATGTCAGAACCAATTTCTTACAGGGGTTGTACAGGGTCAACAACCTATTTGAACAGAGTAAGTTACGCGCCCGATTGAAAGCCCGTTCTTGACAGTCCCCCCAAAACCAATCGCAACCCTTAAGCAGGAGCATGTGTAGCAGCTCCAACAATGTGCTGGTCTGTCCCCGACGGTAAGTTTGAAGAACCTGAAAAAAAAAGGTCAGCGAACATTTATTAAAAAAAAAAGAAATTCCCACAGCGACTTACCTGGATGGGGTTTCCTGAAGGTCTTCCGATATTTTTTACTAATGATTTCCTTTTCCAGGTCTTCCACCCCCCCGCCCCCCCCGTGGGCCCGACTCCATCCTCCGTGGCACTTGGACGTCAAGCGCTGCTACCGTCGAGAATGAGACCTTCCGCCCGCTGACACCCAGATTGGCGGCGTACATCGTCCATTTGCCGCCCGCTGACCTCCGAGGGACCTCGGCAATGAAAGCCCCGCCGAAAGTACCGTCCAGTACCTCGGTGGCTATCGGTGGCATTTGGGCGGGTGGAGGCCTTGATGAAAATCAGCCCCATAGAAGTTTAACATAACCTCTCTGCCTTTCAATTGTATTCCTCTCGGAATGAACCCCGTGCTTTGTCGGTATTTTTAATGGTCCTGAGTCATTGAGGCTAAATACACCAATAGCAGGGACAACCTCCCAACCCTAAGCCCCAGGAATTTATACAGGTAGATTGAGTTAGGTCTTTTTTTTTTAAAAAAGATGGTTATAGCCGGCAGTGTAGGACTGGAGCACAAATTCACATCTTTTATTTGCAAATTTGCCAAATAATACAGATTTGTGAGCAAATGCTCACCCCTGGAGTAAGAACATAAGAACATAACAACATAAGAACAGGAGTAGGCCATACGGCCCCTCGAGCCTGCTCCGCCATTCAATAAGATCATGGCTGATCTGATCATGGACTCAGCTCCACTTCCCTGCCCGCTCCCCATAACCCCTTATCCACTTATCGTTCAAGAAACTGTCTATTTCTGTCTTAAATTTATTCAATGTCCCAGCTTCCACAGCTCTCTGAGACAACGAATTACACAGATTTACAACCCTCTGAGAGAAGAAATTTCTCCTCATCTCTGTTTTAAATGGGCGGCCCCGTATTCTAAGATCATGCCCTCTAATTCTAGTCTCCCCCATCAGTGGAAACATCCTCTCTGCATCCATCTTGTCAAGTCCCCTCATAATCTTATACGTTTCGATAAGATCACTTCTCACAGTCTAAGGATAAAGGGTAAGCCATTTAGGACCGAGATGAGGAGAAACTTCTTCACCCAGAGAGTGGTGAACCTGTGGAATTCTCTGCCACAGAAAGTTGTTGAGGCCAATTCACTAAATATATTCAAAAAGGAGTTAAATGTAGTCCTTACTACTAGGGGGATCAAGGGGTATGGTGAGAAAGAAGAAATGGGGTATTGAAGTTGCATGTTCAGCCATGAACTCATTGGATGGCTGAACATGCCGAATGGCCTACTCCTGTACCTATTTTCTATGTTTCTATGTTTCTCCTGAACTCCAATGAGTAGAGGCCAAACCTACTCAACCTTTCCTCATAAGTCAACCCCCTCATCCCCGGAATCAACCTAGCAAACTGTCATGTATTCAACTGTCATTGTAATCCATGTATAATTGACCTAAGTTGTACACCGTGAGAACACTGACACTAGGTGGTGAACTTGTGGGAGACACTCCGAACCTGGACTTTCAGGTATAAAAGGGGAAGCTCCACCCACCATGTACAACAATTGTACATTCCTGTCTGGCGTAAAAATAAAAAAGGGAAGGTGGCTCAACCGTGGCTATCTAGGGAAATCAGGGATAGTATTAAAGCCAAGGAAGTGGCATACAAATTGGCCAGAAATAGCAGCGAACCTGGGGACTGGGAGAAATTTAGAACTCAGCAGAGGAGGACAAAGGGTTTGATTAGGGCAGGGAAAATGGAGTACGAGAAGAAGCTTGCAGGGAACATTAAGGTGGATTGCAAAAGTTTCTATAGGTATGTAAAGAGAAAAAGGTTAGTAAAGACAAACGTAGGTCCCCTGCAGTCAGAATCAGGGGAAGTCATAACGGGGAACAAAGAAATGGCAGACCAATTGAACAAGTACTTTGGTTCGGTATTTACTAAGGAGGATACAAACAACCTTCCGGATATAAAAGGGGTCAGAGGGTCTAGTAAGGAGGGGGAACTGAGGGAAATCTTTATTAGTCGGGAAATTGTGTTGGGGAAATTGATGGGATTGAAGGCCGATAAATCCCCAGGGCCTGATGGACTGCATCCCAGAGTACTTAAGGAGGTGGCCTTGGAAATAGCGGATGCATTGACAGTCATTTTCCAACATTCCATTGACTCTGGATCAGTTCCTATCGAGTGGAGGGTAGCCAATGTAACCCCACTTTTTAAAAAAGGAGGGAGAGAGAAAACAGGGAATTATAGACCGGTCAGCCTGACCTCAGTAGTGGGTAAAATGATGGAATCAATTATTAAGGATGTCATAGCAGTGCATCTGGAAAATGGTGACATGATAGGTCCAAGTCAGCATGGATTTGTGAAAGGGAAATCATGCTTGACAAATCTTCTGGAATTTTTTGAGGATGTTTCCAGTAAAGTGGACAAAGGAGAACCAGTTGATGTGGTATATTTGGACTTTCAGAAGGCTTTTGACAAGGTCCCACACAAGAGATTAATGTGCAAAGTTAAAGCACATGGGATTGGGGGTAGTGTGCTGACGTGGATTGAGAACTGGTTGTCAGACAGGAAGCAAAGAGTAGGAGTAAACGGGTACTTTTCAGAATGGCAGGCAGTGACTAGTGGGGTGCCGCAAGGTTCTGTGCTGGGGCCCCAGCTGTTTACATTGTACATTAATGATTTAGACGAGGGGATTAAATGTAGTATCTCCAAATTTGCGGATGACACTAAGTTGGGTGGCAGTGTGAGCTGCGAGGAGGATGCTATTAGGCTGCAGAGTGACTTGGATAGGTTAGGTGAGTGGGCAAATGCATGGCAGATGAAGTATAATGTGGATAAATGTGAGGTTATCCACTTTGGTGGTAAAAACAGAGAGACAGACTATTATCTGAATGGTGACAGATTAGGAAAAGGGAAGGTGCAACGAGACCTGGGTGTCATGGTACATCAGTCATTGAAGGTTAGCATGCAGGTACAGCAGGCGGTTAAGAAAGCAAATGGCATGTTGGCCTTCATAGCGAGGGGATTTGAATACAGGGGCACGGAGGTGTTGCTACAGTTGTACAGGGCCTTGGTGAGGCCACACCTGGAGTATTGTGTACAGTTTTGGTCTCCTAACTTGAGGAAGGACATTCTTGCTATTGAGGGAGTGCAGCGAAGATTCACCAGACTGATTCCCGGGATGGCGGGACTGACCTATCAAGAAAGACTGGATCAACTGGGCTTGTATTCACTGGAGTTCAGAAGAGTGAGAGGGGACCTCATAGAAACGTTTAAAATTCTGACGGGTTTAGACAGGTTAGATGCAGGAAGAATGTTCCCAATGTTGGGGAAGTCCAGAACCAGGGGTCACAGTCTGAGGATAAGGGGTAAGCCATTTAGGACCGAGATGAGGAGAAACTTCTTCACCCAGAGAGTGGTGAACCTGTGGAATTCTCTACCACAGAAAGTAGTTGAGTCCAATTCACTAAATATATTCAAAAGGGAGTTAGATGAAGTCCTTACTACTCGGGGGATCAAGGGTTATGGCGAGAAAGCAGGAAGGGGGTACTGAAGTTTCATGTTCAGCCACGAACTCATTGAATGGCGGTGCAGGCTAGAAGGGCTGAATGGCCTGCTCCTGCACCTATTTTCTATGTTTCTATGTTTCTATGTTTCTATGTTTCTCCACTTCAGTGCTGGAATAAAGGTTACTGGTCACAGAGTGACCTTCTCTCTAGCATGGGCCCCGTGTGCATTTGTACTGTATAGAAAGGACATATTATGAACCTTCTCTGAACTGCCTCCAAAGCAAGTATATCCTTTCGTAAATATGGAAACCAAAACTGCACACAGTATTCCAGGTGTGGCCTCACCAATACCTTGTATAGCTGTAGCAAGACTTCCCTGCTTTTATACTCCATCCCCTTTGCAATAAAGGTCAAGATACCATTGGCCTTTCTGATCACTTGCTATACCTGCATACTATCCTTTTGTGTTTCATGCACAAGTACCCCCAGGTCCCACTGTACTGCAGCACTTTGCAATCTTTCTCCATTTAAATAATAACTTGCTCTTTGAATTTGTTCTGCCAAAGTGAGATTTTCTGCCAAAATATCTTAGTGAATCTACAATGGATCTGTTCTATTGTGTTAATAGCCAAAAATATGTCACCCAAAACTAAAAATACTGTAACTGTGGCCAACAAAGCTTTTGTACAAGCTTTATATCAGCTCTTTGTCTTTGTACTGTCTGCCTCTAGATTTTCTAAGAGGGCTCTTGTTGCCTTTTTATGACCTAACCTACTTGCATTGCCACCTTTAATACTCTATGTATCGGCATACTAATATTCCTGTGTTTCTATATTGCACTTAACAGCCTGCCCTTTGGTATCTGCTGCAGCTCAGTCGGTAACACCCTTGCCTCTGGATCAGAAGGTTGTGGGTTCAAGTCCCACCCCAGAGACTGGAGTATAAAATCAAGGCAGACACTTCAGTGCAGTATTGAGCGAGTATTAAGAAGCTGTCTTTCAGATGAGATGAGATATTAAAACAATGTGTCGTCTGCCCTCTCAGATGCATGTAAAAGATCCTGTGGCACGACTTGGAAGAAGAGCAGTGGAGTTATCCCTGGTGTCTTGACCAATAGTTATCCCTCAATCAACATCACGAAAACTGATTACCTGGTCATTGTCACGTTGCTGTTTGTGGGACTTTGCTATACACAAATTGGCTGCCGTGTTTCCCACATTACAAAAACTAGTTTGTTGGACGTAAAGCGCTCTGGGATGTCCTAAGATTGTGCCAGTCTCTTTTTCTTTCATTTAATGTGAATTTCCTTTCCCCATTCTTACTTCGAAATTCACATTTTTCAACACTGAACTCTATCTGCCACTTATCTGCCCAATGCGGTTGAGCCTATCTCTGTCCTCCTGCGATCTTTTACAATTATTGGCATAACTTGATGTTCCCACCCCCGGTTATCAACAACTTTTGATATTGTTCCCTCAACTCCCAAGTTCAGATCAGTTCTCTGTATAGCAAATATGAGCAACCCCAGCATGTACCCCTGCAGAACACTACTCGCATCACCTTTCTATTCCAAGAAACATCCTTTTCCCCGACCCTGTCCTTTCTGCCTTCCAAGCATCTCTTTATCCATGTGATCACATTCCCCTTAATTCCACATGCCATTATCTTTGTACTTTATCAAATGCTTCTTGAAAATCCATATAAACATAGCAACAGGAGTAGGCCATTCAGCACCCCAAGTTTGTTCTGCCATTCAGTTACATCATGGCTGATCTGTATCTTAACTCCATCTACCTACCTTGGTTCCATAACCCTTAATACACATGCCTAACAAAAATCTATCTTAACATCTCAGTTTTGAAATTTTGAAGTGACCCCCCAGCTTGATCAGCTTTTTGGAGGAGAGAGTTCCAGATTTCCGCGACCCTTTGTGTGAAGTGTTTCCTGACATCACCTCTGAACGGCCTAGCTGTAATTTTAAGGTGATTCCCCCCTTGTTCTGGACCCCCCCATCAGAGGAAACAGTTTCTCTCTATCTACCCTATCAAATCTTTAATCACCTTAAACACCTCAATTAGATCAGCCTTGAATCTTATTTATTTAAGGGTATACAAGCCTAGTCTATGCAACCTGTCCTCATAATTTAATCCTTTTAGCCCCGGTATTATTCTGGGGAATCTGTGCTGCACACCCTCAAGGAATCAATCATTAAGGATGAAATAGCAGCCCATTTGGAAAGCAGTGACAGGATCGGTCCAAGTCAATATGGATTTATGAAAGGGAAATCATGCTTGACGAATCTTCTGGAATCTTTTGAGGATGTAACTAGTAGAGTGGACAAGGGAGAACCAGTGGATATGGTGTATTTGGATTTTCAAAAGGCTTTTGACAAGATCCTGCACAAGAGATTAGTGTACAAAATCAAAGCGCATGGTATTGGGGGTAATATACTGACGTGGATAGAGAACTGGTTGGCAGACAGGAAGCAGAGAGTCGGGATAAACGGGTCCTTTTCAGAATGGCAGGCAGTTACTAGTAGGGTGCTGCAGGGCTCAGTGCTGGGACCCCAGCTCTTTACAATATACATTAACGATTTGGATGAAGGAATAGAGTGTAATATCTCCAAGTTTGCGGATGACACTAAACTGGGTGGCGGTGTGAGCTGTGAGGGGGACGCTAAGAGGCTGCAGGGTGACTTGGACAGATTAGATGAGTGGGCAAATACATGGCAGATGCAGTATAATGTGGATAAATGTGAGGTTATCCATTTTGGGGGCAAAAACACAAAGGCAGAATATTATCTGAATGGCGGCAGACTAGAAATAGGGCAGGTGCAACGAGACTTGGGTGTCATGGTCCATCAGTCACTGAAAGTGGGCACGCAGGTACAGCAGGCGGTAAAGAAGGCAAATGGTATGTTGGCCTTCATAGCTAGGGGATTTGAATATAGGAGCAGGGAGGTCTTGCTGCAGTTGTACAGGGCCTTAGTGAGGCCTCACCTGGAATATTGTGTTCAGTTTTGGTTTCCTAGTCTGAGGAAGGACGTTCTTGCTATTGAGGGAGTGCAGCGAAGGTTCACCAGACTGGTTCCAGGGATGGCTGGACTGTCATATGAGGAGAGACTGGATCAACTGGACCTTTATTCACTGGCGTTTAGAAGGATGAGAGGGGATCTCATAGAAACATATAAGATTCTGACGGGACTGGACAGGTTAGACAGGGAAGAATGTTCTCGATGTTGGGGAAGTCCAGAACCAGGGGACATAGTCTTAGGATAAGGGGTAGGCCGTTTAGGACTGAGATGAGGAGAAACTTCTTCATTCAGAGAGTTGTTAACCTGTGGAATTCCCTGCTTCAGAGAGTTGTTGATGCCAGTTCATTGGATATATTCAAGAGGGAGTTAGATATGGTCCTTACGGCTAAGGGGATCAAGGGGTATGGAGAGAAAGCAGGAAAGGGGTACTGAAGGAATGATCAGCCATGATCTTATTGAATGGTGGTGCAAGCTCGAAGAGCCGAATGGCCTACTCCTGCACCTATTTTCTATGTTTCTATGTTTCTATGAAAAGAGAAGGCTGAGGGGTCACCTCATAAAAGAGGTCTTTAAAATTATGAAGGGGTTTGATAGGGTAGACGTAGAGAAGATGGTTCCACTTGGGGAGAGTGCAAAACTATTAAATCCAATGGGGAATTCAGGAGAAACCTCTTTACCCAGGGTGTGGTGAGAATATGGAATTTGCCACCTCAAGAGTAGATGAGGTGAATAGCATTAGTGCTTTTAAGGGGAAGCTGGATAAGTACTTAAGGGAGAAAGGAATCGAAGCATCTGCTGATAGGGCGAGATGGAAGGAGAGGTGGGAGGCGGTTCGTGTGGAGCCTAACCACCAGCATGGACCTGTTTCTGTGCTGCACATTCTACGTCATTCTCAGCAGCTGTATTCTAAGCAGTTCCAGCGCTTGGAAAAGTAAACATTTTGTTTTCCACACTTTGGGCACAATCGGAAAATTGCACCCAAAATGTGCTGGACACAGAGCTGGTTACATTACAGGTTCAGCTTATGGCCAAACTTCCTTTGCATAATCACAAACATGAACCAGTGCAAGGGGCAGTGTAATAGAAAGTAATCATTTCTTTTTCTTTCCATTAAAGAGTATTCCATGATATATTTAAAGAGCACTAACCTGGTGCAGTTTTATTAATACAGCTGAAAATGGGTTTATCACTAAAAATAAGCATTTTTAATAAGGGTGTCCAGTCCAGTTTCTCAATAAATTAAATATTTTTTGATATTAAAACTTTTAAAACATGGCTAGAATCACAGAATGGGTGCAGCACATAAGGAGGCCATTCGGCCCATCGAGCCCGTCCCAGTTCTCTGCAAGAGCACTTCAGCTAGTCCCACTCTCCGCTCTTTCCCCGTAGCCCTGCAAATTTTTTTTATCCTTCAGGTGCTTATCTAACTCCTTTGTGAAAGCCATGATTTAGCCTGCCTCCACTACCCTCTCAGGCAGTACATTCCAGATCCTAACCACTCACAGCGTAAAAAGGTTTTTCCTCATGTCGCCTTTGGTTCTTCTGCTGATCACCTTAAATCTGTGGCCTCTGGTTCTCGACCCTTCCGCCAATGGGAACAGTCTCTCTCTATCTGTCTAGGCCCCTCATGATTTTGAACACCTCTATCAAACCTCCTCTCAACCTTCTCTGCTCTAAGGAGAACAACCCCAGCTTCTCCGGTCTATCCATGTAACTGATGTCCCTCATGCTTGGAGCCATTCTTGTAAATCTTTTCTGCATCCTCTCTAAGGCCTTCACATCCTTCCTAAAGTGTGGTGCCCAGAATTAGACAGTACTGCAGTTGAGCCTGAGCCAGTGTTTTATAAAGATTCAACTTAACTTCCTTGCTTTTGCACTCTCTACATCTATTTCTAAAGTCCAGGATCCCGTAAGCATTTTTTAACCTCTTTCTCAACCTGCCCTGCCAGCTTCAACGATTTGTACACATATACCCCCAGGTCTCTGTGTTCATGCAACTCCTTTAGAATTGTATACTTTGTTTATATTGCCTCTCTTCATTCTTCCGACCAAAAATGTATCACTTTGCACTTTTCTGCTGCCCATTCCACCAGCCTGTCTATATCTTCTTGAAGTCTATCACTGTCCTCTTCACTGTTCACTATACTTCCAAATTTTGTGTCATCTGCAAATTTTGAAATTGTGTCCTCTACACCCAAGTCCAAGTCATTAATATATATTAAGAAAAGCAGTGGTCCTAGAACCGACTCCCGGAGAACACCACTGTATACCTTCCTCCAGTCCGAGAAACAACCGTTCACCACTACTCTCGGTTTCCTGTCAGAGCCAATTTCGTATCCATGCTGCCACAGTTCCTGCCGACTAGTGGCTGTGCACCTAAGAACATAAGCGCAATTTGAAGAGCGTTTCCGAGCCTGTGCAATTGGCGGAATCTTGCAATTTTGAACTGGGAGCGGAGCCAGTTTTGTGATTTGGGCGAATTGAATCTTAAACCAGCGTAACAGATTTCGGAACACTCGAACGCAAGTTGGCTTTGGGCGGAACTCATACAATTAAATTTCCCTGATCATTTACGCTCATTCGACAGATTCCGCCCAGATTGTGCTGATATTGCCGGTGTAACGGAGCAGACACTCGACCCCCATGACCACTGCACCCAGTTCTGGTCATCAAGAACTGAAGGAGACATTCAAGAGGTGGAGGCAGTGCAGAGAAGACCCAGAGGGCTGATCACTAGTGTTAGGGATTGGAGTTATGAGGAACAACTAGAGGGACCTGGGTTTTTCAACCTGGAAAGGAGGAGTCTTTGAGGTGATCTTAAGAGGTATGGTTAATGGTATGGAAAAAGTTAATCTGCTTTAAATTAAACAGTACTAACGAGTAAAAGGCAACTTTAGGACTGATATCAGGAGGTTTTTCTACACACAGGGGCCAATTTTCAACATGGCCTCCGCCTGCCCAAGTGTCGCCCAAAGTGCCGCCAAGGTACGGGATGGCACTTTGGGTGGGACATTCAGGAAGAAGGTCCCTTGAAGATCGGTGGGTGGCAAATGGACAACGTACGCCGCCAATCTGTGCGACAGCAAGCGGGAGCGCTCATTCTCGGCGGCAGAGGCGCTTGCCACCCAAGTCCCACCGAGGATGGAGTCGGGCTCACGGAGGGTCGAAGTCCTGAAAAAAAAACAACAGCAAAAATGTTTTTAAAGTATCTGAAGACCTTCAGGGGACCACATACAGGTAAGTCGCTGTTAAAAAAAAGTATTATAATGTTCACTTTCCCTTTTTTTCAGGTTTTTCATACTCACTGTCGGGGACAGACCAGCCTCCAGCCAACGGTCTACCCCCGTCCTGCCGCCAAGTCCCGCCGACTCCCGCCCGCAGGAATCTGGGAGTTCGGCGGACGGGAGGTCAGTTGCGCCACTCGCCCATCCGCTGGTGGCAGCGGGCGGTTACTGGCGGCTCCCCCCTCCCGCCCGTTCCAGGCCACCCCGAAAGTGGCACCAGACGGATCTTCAGGAGGAATGTCGGCGGGAATGGGCGGCAGTCGGTGGTGAGGTGCTGAAAATCAGCCCCACAGAGTGTGATGAATATTTGGAATGGGTATCTGGGCAGGTAGTGAAGGTAGAAACTCTCGAACTGTTTAACAACCAATCAGATGCAACAATGGGGGGAGGAGGAGTGTGGGATTATTCTAGATGGGTGAATTAAGATGGGCCAAATGGTCTTCCTCATCCGAAAGGATCTTGTGAACATTCTCAGCAATTCTGTTAATGTGGGGATTGTATCTTAGCACTGGAAAGTGATTCACATAATTCCATCATTCTTAACAAAGGAGGACATAAGTCAGGAAATAGATGTAGGTCAATAGGGAAATGGTTCAGAGGATTTTACTGGATGTTATTGATGTTCATTCTACATGTAGAATATAAAGTCACTGTTTTTATATGCAGATTATTTTTGTGTTCTCTAAATCAAAAAAAACATTGATTTTGTTTTATTTTGGTAATGTCATTAGATAAAGGGAAGTCCTCATAAAGGAAGACACGAATAACCTTCCGAATGTACTGGGAACAGTAGGTCTGATAGAGAATGCAAACAGGCTGCATTTAGACAGGCTGTGAAAATTCACAGACAACAAGTCAGAGATGCTACGTGAGTGTTAGCATGTTGCATTAAGGCATCAATCAACTTGACATTTTAGGACATTGGGTAACGAGCCAATTAAAAGGTTAAAAGACTATTAATTGAGCCAATAAGGTCAAAGAAGGCGAGTTCTTTTCTGTAAATTGATCCAGGTATAAGTACAGCCATTTTGACCATGTGGTACCAGAAGGACAAAGATCTGGCTTAAAGCCAAGAACTTGTTACTGCTGTCTGCCAAAAATAAAGAGTTAAAATTACAATCGGAGTTCGTATTTCATTGGAAATTAAGAGATCTAACAATTTTGGCGTCACGAACACGATCGCTGAGGAAAGAAACTGAATTTTGGACATCGGACCTACATACTGAGGTAAGGACACCTCTTTTTTTTTAAAGTTCTCGGTCAAAAGTCTAAATTCTCCTCTCCTTCTACGCGATTCTGAAAGCCTCCGGTTTGCGAACCCTCCGGTTGGTAGTCGGCTCGAGGTCCCATAGACGTCTAAACTTCGGCGGTGTGTTAGTTAATTAATCACCGACCTATTGATCGGCTAGAAAGCCTACGACTCGAGACCCGAGTAAAGAAATTATGGCAGTAGGAGATAAGAGCAAAGAATTGCCTACAACTGTTAAAGGTGGGCAGGCACCACCTGAAGTTTCGCTAGATTTAATTCTCGAACAGTTGGAAGAATACATAGAGCAACAATTCAACTTATCTAAAACCTGTATTAAGATCGAACAAAAGTACGGAACCTCCAAAGGACAATGGTCCTTGGATGAGATTAAAAGGGTCTGGGGAAAAACGACCCGTATGAAAAATAAAGAGCGAACTAGATGGTCCCTAGCGGTTATGGGCCAGATTCGAAAGCGGAATGAAATTATAATGCGTTCCCAACATGATCGAGAACTGACCAGTACAAAGGATCAATTGCAAGCAGTTTGTGCGCAGCTGCGACAGAAAAAGCTTGAACTTGAAAAGCTGGAAGCAGAAGTTAAAGATCTTAAAGGTGAAATTAAAGAATGGAGAAAATCATTAGGTCAAGAGACAGAAATAGGAAAAGGAAAATGTATCGGTCAATTCCCAGGGTACCCATGTTTGGATAAATTAAAAGCGCAAACCCGAAGACACGACCGAGGAATAGATACGGATTCTGAATCCTCCGACGAAGAGGACGCAGCCAGGGATACAATTCAGCCAACGAGCCAGGCTTGTCACAAGATAACGACCTCATAGCAGCATTTAACAACAACAGAAAGAGTTACTTGGGATAGCAAAAAACGATGAGAGCCCACCCTGGCCCCCCTCCTCGCACTAATACAACAAAGGGGAGATGGGCTATATATAACTGTGAGGGTGGGCGATAAGGATGTGGACTGTCTTTTAGACACAGGGGCGGAATTAACATGCTTACCCCTACAATATGGAGACCTTTTGCCGTTGGATGGTAGGGCACGTACAGCCTATGGAGTTGGGGGCCATAAAATGGAAATTAAAAGGACAACACCGGTACTTATAGAGCTGGGTCCACATGAACTAACCACACCGGTCTGGATAGGCCCAGTAGATCAACCCCTTTTGGGAATGGACGTTCTAATCCAAGTAGATTCATCGTTGCATTTCGAGGATGGTCGGGTGACATGGTCAATTAGAACTTTGAAGAAAGAAGAATTGAAGGAACACCCGATATGGGCTAAAGAGAAGAACGATTGTGGCCTACTCCAGATGGAGCCTGCGTCATTTACAGGGACCAAGCCTCCACGCACTAAACAGTATCCCATCAGTCCAACTGCCATCGCGGGAATCTTACCAGTTATTCAGCAATTGGAGAAACAAGGGGTGCTTATTAAAATGCATAGCTCCTCCAATAGCCCCGTGTGGCCGGTACAGAAATCTAATGAGACATTTGACTGTCGATTATAGGAAAGCTAACCAGTGTATTGATCAAAAAACTCCTTTGGTCACAGATCCCTCCACCATTATTAATGCCCTCAAACCGGAACATAAATATTTCTCGGTTATAGATATGGCCAACGGATTTTGGTCGGTGTCTCTGGCACCGGAGGTTCGACAGTGGTTTGCTTTCACGGTCCAAGGACAACAGTACTCTTGGACCCGGTTACAGCAGGGTTTCCACAACAGCCCTACGGTATTCCACATGACTTTACAAAGCCATTTGCGAGAATTACCTCCCCTGTCATCCACAATCATCCAATATGTAGACGATATCCTGCTAGCTTCAAACACGGAGGAACAGCATGAACAAGATTTACGAGCTTTGCTAGATCACCTTCGGCTGAAAGGACATAAAGCCAGCATCGACAAAGCACAAATATCCCAAGAAGAGGTTGTATACCTTGGACAAAAGATTTCACAAGGAAAGAGAGAACTTACCCAGGATAGAACTGCAGCCATTCGGGCTGCTAAAAAACCCACCACTATTCAGGAACTAAGGTCTTTTTTGGGATTGTGTAACTTTAACAGAAATTGGATTGACTCCTTCACACAGCTTGCTCAGCCACTGAATGATATTTTAAAGGGGAAACGTGCCTCTAAAGAAGCCATCACCCTCACTAAAGAACAGCAAGAGGCCTTCCTGAGTTTGAAAAAGGCTTTGTGTTCGGCACCGGCTCTGGGAATCCCCGACAGTGGTAAGCCATTTACCCTGTTTGTCCATGAGAAAGAAGGATATATGACAGCTATACTGACTCAAGAACATGGGGATCGGCAAAGACCTATTGGCTATTATTCGGCAAAACTGGATGCAGTAGCCCTCGGATGGGGAAGTTGCCTAAGGGCCATGGAAGCTACATGTCGAGCGGTAATGACCACTGCGGGTCTAGTCCTCGACCAAAAGCTGATTGTCAAGTGTCCCCACACCGTACACGCTTTGCTGTCTATGAATAGAATGTCTCAGGTGACGGCAGCTAGATGGACCCGCTGGACAGCAGTTTTGGAAGCTCCTAATCTCCATATCGTCCGGGCCAGCCCGGTTAATCCCGCAACTATGCTCCCGATGTCAGAATCGAGGGAGCAAGAGGGGGGAGAATGTGAAGAGCATGACTGCGTGGAGATTTTAAAAGAAACAGAAGAAGCAGCCTTAGCAGCAGAGGAGCCTCTGCACAACCCAGACCTCATCCTGTTTACAGATGGTTCCTCCTTTGTTGACAATGGTACCAGAAAAGCAGGATGGGCAGTTACAACCTTATATGAGATAGTGGCAAAAGGATGTTTACCCTCAGGAACGTCAGCACAACAGGCCGAGTCAGAACAAGACCTGTCAGAAGCATGTCGAATAGCAGAAGGACAGACAGCTAATGTCTACACAGATTCGCGTTATGCTTTTGGAGTCGCTCACGACTTTGGTATGTTATGGCGGAAAAGAGGATTCCTCACCGCTGCTGGTACACCTATCCGAAATGGAAAAGAAGTTCGAGACTTACTGGAGGCCATACAATTACCTCAGGAAGTGTCCATCCTGAAGTGTAAGGCCCATACCAAGGAAAATACCACAGAAGCACAGGGAAATGCCCTAGCCGACCAGGCAGCTAAAGATGCCGCCTCACAGGGCGTTCCTCCAGAAGAACCAACACAGATGTGCAGATTGAAAGCACTCATTACATTCCCCAATGGGGAGTCCCGAGTAGCATTGACTCAGATCAGGGAACACACTTCACAGGTGCTGTCTGCCAAGAAGTCTGTAGGTTACTGAACATTACGTGGGATTTACACTGTTCTTATCATCCACAATCATCAGGACAAGTAGAACGAATGAATCGAACTCTGAAACAACGGCTTGCCAAATATCACCAAGAAGGAACACCATGGCCCCAGGCACTACCAATAGTGCTATGTAGCATTAGGGCAACCCCGAACAGAACTACAGGTCTAAGCCCATTTGAAATTATAACAGGAAGACCCATGTCACTGCCAGGAACTATCGATTTACGGAAAGCTGATGTTCACTTAATGAGTGACACTTTGTTATCATACTGTCAGAACTTAACCAATGCTATTAGTTCTGTTTCCCGACAGGTATCGGCAGCTTGGGGTAATCCACCCGAAGGAGGACACGACATCATCCCGGGAGTCTGGGTGTATGTGAAAAAGTTGCATAAAGAACCTTTGGGTGGCAAGTGGGAGGGACCTTATCAAGTGTTATTGACCACCCAGGCAGCTGTTAAAGTCCAAGGAAAGAAAGCCTGGATCCATGCTTCACACGTTAAACGAGCACCCGTAACTGAAGCTGAAATCTAATAAGGACAATTACTTTTTGCGAAAATGTATAAATTTACTGTATTATTGATTGTAGGTATTCTAGGCATAGGCCTACTTCTTACTAGCCGACCTTCTGCACCAAAGGGAAATAGTAGAGTACCAAGGGAATTACATGTAAATACCTTTTTATATATGTCATACATTTATGCCAAACAAGGTAACATTTCTAGTTGTTGGGTGTGTGCGCATATTCCTATTCACTCAAAGGGAGGGATTCCCTTGAGGCCAGTTCCCTTGAATATCTCGGAAATGGCTGAGTGGATAATTAATCAAAACAAAACAGGCAATGCATTTCAGGATACGGAAAACTGGGCACGTAAATGGAAGTCAGCAGGTTACAATCTGACTACCTTTGAAGGGGGATACCAACCGTGCTACAATAATTCCAAACGGCCCCCATTTTTTGTTATCACTAATACAATGGGAATAGGAAGATTGGGGGAATCGGTCTGTCTGATTAGAAACATCAAAGGAGGCCAAAATATGGGGTATAGTAACTGCTCCCGGAATTATAATATAATCAAGCCACGGAACCGTCCAAACTGGGCCGATGTGGGAATTTTTAACGTAATGGGGATTCTGAATAAAACAGATGGAAAAGCCTGGAGTGTTGCTGACAAAGAAACAGCTAACCTTCATTGCATATAATGGCACCTATTGGGTGTGTGGCCACAAGGCCTACCCTTGGCTGCCCCAGAATTGGATTGAATCCTGCTATTTAGCCTACATTGTGTCTTATATGTATCATATAAAGTCACTGTCAGAACATTTACACCGTCCTAAGAGAGCTATCACAGAAACAGAGAGGTTCTTTGCCATTCTGATCCCCAGGTATGGGACCGCCAAACTGGCAAGGGAATCCATTAACATGGCATCCGTTGTGGAACGGGTAGACAATGATACCTCAGAGGCCCTAGTTAAAATCAATGCAGAAATGGTAGCAATCCGCACAGTAGCCCTACAGAATAGACTGGCCCTTGATTACATCCTGGCTGAAAAGGGAGGTACTTGCGCCCTACTCGGAACTGAGTGTTGCAATATATCCCAGATAGCTCCGAAGAAATTACCCACTTAGCGGAGCATATCCAAAAGGAGGCAGAAAAACTTAAGCAACCCCCATCATTCACTTTGTGGAGTGGAGCCACTGAATGGCTAGGTTCAATAGGAACTTCATTGGTGGAAGGTTTAATTCTATTTGTTGTAATTGTTTTACTTTTATATTGTTTGTTTATGTTGATTAAATGTTGTTGCGACCAGGCGGCTGTAGCTGCTGTCCCGCAGGTGAGACACCTTGCAGGTCCCAGCAGACCGTCTGTACGTGGCACAGGGGTCTGTTATGCTTAAGGGAAGGTTGTTTACTGGTTGAACTAAGATATTGATTTGGATTAAATTGGAATAAGGTTAATTAACCTACGAAAACCAGACTTTCATTGTGGCCACGATGGAACTCGGGTTGGTGTAAATTTGTGTGGAAGCTACTAGTCCGGACATGTGGCGAAACACATCAACAAATTTTAGAAGGAAACTCTATTAACATGTATGAAATTATTTTGTAGAATGTTTAACCAGTGATACCTGATGTTTTATGATTCAGTTTGTGAAAGAATCAAAGGGGGGATTGATAGAGAATGCAAACAGGCTGCATTTAGACAGACTGTGAAAATTCACAGACAACAAGTCAGAGATGCTACGTGAGTGTTAGCATGTTGCATTAAGTTATCAATCAACTTGACATTTTAGGACCTTGGGTAGCGAGCCAATTAAAAGGTTAAAAGACTATTAATTGAGCCAATAAGGTCAAAGAAGGCGAGTTCTTTTCTGTAAATTGATCCAGGTATAAGTACAGCCATTTTGACCATGTGGTCTCAGAAGGACAACGACCTGGCTTAAAGCCAAGAACTTGTTACTGCTGTCTGCCAAAATAAAGAGTTAAAAACTAAATTGGAGTTCGTATTTCATTGGAAATTAAGAGATCTAACAGTCTAGTGAGAAGGAGGAACTGAAGGATATCCTTATTAGGCAGGAAATTGTGTGAGGGAAATTGATGGGATTGAAGGCTGATAAATCCCTGGGGCCCGATAGTCTGCATCCTAGAGTACTTAAGGAAGTGGCCCTAGAAATAGTGGATGCATTGGTGATCATTTTCCAACAGTCTATCGACTCTGGATCAGTTCCTATGGACTGGAGGGTAGCTAATGTAACACCACTTTTTAAAAAGGGAGGGAGAGAGAAAACGGGTAATTATAGACCGGTTAGCCTGACATCAGTAGTGGGGAAAATGTTGGAATCAATCATTAAGGATGAAATAGCAGCGCATTTAGAAAGCAGTGACAGGATCGGTCCAAGTCAGCATGGATTTATGAAAGGGAAATCATGCTTGACGAATCTTTTGGAATTTTTTGAGGATGTAACTAGCAGAGTGGACAAGGGAGAACCAGTGGATGTGGTGTATTTGGATACAAGGTCCCGCACAAGAGATTGGTGAGCAAAGTCAAAGCACATGGTATTGGGGGTGATGTACTGACATGGATAGAGAACTTGTTGGCAGACAGGAAGCAAGAGAGTCGGGATAAATGGGTTCTTTTCAGAATGGCAGGCAGTGACTAGTGGGGTGCCGCAGGGCTCAGTGCTGGGACCCCAGCTCTTTACAATATACATTAACGATTTGGATAAAGGAATAGAGTGTAATATCTCCAAGTTTGCAGATGACATTAAACTGGGTGGCGGTGTGAGCTGTGAGGGGGACGCTAAGAGGCTGTAGGTTGACTTGGACAGGTTAGGTGAGTGGGCAAATGCATGGCAGATGCAGCATAATGTGGATAAATGTGAGGTTATCCACTTTGGGGGCAAAAACACGAAGGCAGAATATTATCTGAATGGCGGAAGATTAGGAAAATGGGAGGTGCAACGAGACCTGGGTGTCATGGTTCATCAGTCAGTGAAGGTTGGCATGCAGGTACAGCAGGCGGTAAAGAAGGCAAAAGGTATGTTGGCCTTCATAGCTAGGGGATTTGAGTATAGGAGCAGGGAGGTCTTACTGCAGTTTTACAGGGCCTTAGTGAGGCCTCACCTGGAATATTGTGTTCAGTTTTGGTCTCCTAATCTGAGGAAGGATGTTCTTGCTATTGAGGAAGTGCAGTGAAGGTTCACCAGACTAATTCCAGGGATGGTTGGACTGTCATATGAGGAGAGACTGGATCAACTGGGCCTTTATTCACTGGAGTTTAGAAGGATGAGAGAGGATCTCATAGAAACATATAAGATTCTGACGGGACTGGACAGGTTAGATGCGGGAATAATGTTCCCAATGTTGGGGAAGTCCAGAACCAGGGGACATAGTCTTAGGATAAGGGGTAGAACATTTAGGACTGAGATGAGGAGAAACTTCTTCACTCAGAGTTGCTAACCTGTGGAATTCCCTGCTGCAGAGGGTTGTTGATGCCAGTTCATTGGATATATTCAAGAGGAAGTTAGATATGGCCCTTACGGCTAAGGGGATCAAGGAGTATGGAGAGAAAGCAGGAAAGGGGTACTGAGGGATTGATCAGCCATGATCTTATTGAATGGCGGTGCAGGCTCGAAGGGCCGAATGGCCTACTCCTGCACCTATTTTCTATGTTTCTATGTTTCTATGTTTGAGAAAGAAACAAAAATCAGCCGGTCGATATTCCTGTGGCCAAAACCATCGAGCTGCCTGGGGAGCCTCTGTGGTAACTGCAGCTTGCCAGCCGGATTCAAATCAGGTCTGGGCCTCGAATTTTCAGCGGCCTCTTCATCGCCAGGATAGCCAACTGACCAGATGGTGTCGCCAAAAAATTAACATCCACCTGACTGCCTCTGAAAATCAACAGTGAAATGCACTGAGATCGACCAGTCAGTAACCTTTCTCCACCTCCTGTGGTGGGATTTGAACTCACACCTTCTGGATTACTAGGCTACCAGACCCATAGTAAGGGTTAACAACAACAACAACTTGTACTTATATAGCACCTTTTTAACATAGTGAAACTGCCCAAGGCATTTCACAGGAGTCTTATCAAACCAAATTTGACAGCGAGCCACATAAGGAGATATTAGGAAAGGTGACCAAAAGCTTGTTCAAAGTGAGAGCATCTCAAAAGGAGAGGAAAGAGGCAGAGAGGTTTAGGGAGGAAATTCTAGAGCTAAGGGGCGAGGCAACTGAAGGTATGGCCGCCAATGGTGGAGCGATTAAAATCGATAATGGGCAAGAGGCCAGAGCTGGAGAAGCCCAGAGATCTCGGGGTGTTGTAAGGCTGGAGGAGGTTAGAGAGGGTCAAGGCCATGGATGGATTTGAAAACAAGATGAGAATTTTAAAATTGAGGCATTGCTTAAGTAGGAACCAATGTAGGTCAGTGAGCACTGGGGTGATGGATGATTGGGACTTGGTATGAGTTAGGACATGGGCTGCCGAGTTCTGGGTGACCTCAAGTTTATGTAGGGTAGAATGTGGGAGGGTAGCCAGGAGTAGTTCAAGTCTTGTGGTCTTGGTGATGGAAGGGATAATTGGTCAGAAGCTCAGTATGTAGATAAGAAATAGGAGGGGGCCAAGGACAGATCCTTGGGAGACTGCAGAAGTAATGGTGCGCGAGCAGGAAGAGAAGCCATTGCAGCTGATTCTCTGGCTACAATTAGATAGTTAAGAATAGAACCAGGTGAGTGCAGTCCCACCAAGCTGGACATAGGAGGAGAGGCATTGGAGGACGATGGAGGCAACAGTGTCAAAGGCTGCAGTCAGGTTGAGAAGGATTATGAGGGGACAGTTTACCACTGTCACAGTTACATCGGGTGTCATTTGCGACTTTAATAAAGGGCTGTTTCTATGCTGTGACAGTGGCTTGCAACCTGATTGATGTGGTTCAAACATAGGAGTTGCGGGAAAGGTGGGCACGGATTTGGGAGGAGACAACAGTGGTCTTTGGAGAAGAAAGGGAGGTTGGAGATGGGGGCGCTAGTTTGAAAGGACCGAGGGGTCCAGCGAGGCTTTTCTAAGACGAGGCAGGAGGACGGCAGCTTTGAAGGGAAGGCGGTCAGCACCCGAGCAGAGGGAACCTTTAACAATATCAGCTAACATGGGAGTCAGGAAGAGAAGTTGGGTGGTCAGCAGGTTTGTGGAAATAGGGTTGACGGAGCGGGAGGTGGATCCCGTGGATAAGTTGCAATCAGAGAGAGCACGAGGGAAGATAGAAGGATAACGAGAGAAAGGTGAGAGTTCACGGCTCGGGCGGGGAGGGGGGAAACCTTGGGGGAAGTTTGGCCTGCTGGGTAGGGGAAGGGACGGAAGCTGAACGGATGGCCTCAATCTTAGTGACAAAGAGGTCCACAAGCTCCTTGCACTCGAGGATGGAGGATGCAGGGGAGAGGGGTTTAAGAAGACGGTTTATAATGGAGAAGCAAAGCCGGAGGTTATCATTGCATTCCAGGATGATCCTTCAATAGTGAACAGTTTTGGCAGCGGAGAGCAGGAGCCAATAAAGCTTGCTGTGGTTCAGCCAGATCTAGCGATGAATGGCTGAACCATTCATAAACCATGGCATAAATGTTCAAATCTGCATCCCCTAGTTACAGTAGTAGCTGAGGATTCTACGATGTATATTCTGTTTCTGAACTCTCATACCAAACAGGTAGACCAAAATAGTCTTCTCTGCCCTGTATTTTCCTATGTTGCTGTTGTTATGTATTAATGCTTGGGGGGTCACCAGACACCAGAGGGCGCCGCGGTCGGAGGTCATCGGGCTGTACGCATGTGGCATGTGTGCTTGGTCACCTGTATATAAGCTGGGTGTCTTTGTCACGCTGGCTCTCTTGGGCTGGAATAAAGATGGATCAGGTTGCACCTGAGTGAGTTTACAGTAACCAGACTCTTGAGTCATTACAGCTGTGTTGCAACAATTTTCATTTTGACACCTGGAGGGAGATAATTTACACTCCGGGGTTTGAGCAAATTATTTTTGTTTTGCTTCCTATCTGGTTGTCAAGGTGCAATTTCCAACTGACTGAGTTTTGATAGTGATGCCATAAATAGATGATCTCCTGCAGCGACCTGATTAAATTCCAAATTTGGTCCAGCTTTTCAGGAACAAAAGATGTGGCAGACACCGAGGGCGAGGGGTTGGGGGGGTTGGGGGAGGATGGGATTGAGGAGAGTGTTGTTTATGGAGAAAGAGTCAGACTGAACACTGTGAGCTCAAAGTAAAGTGTGACCTTACTCTTTCATTGCAGGTCTCCAGAGTGCCTCTCCAACCTGTGACGCCTTCTTAAATACCTGTGCTCCCAAGGGATTATGGGATCCCTTGGGACTCTGGGGAATGAGCTCTCTGGTGGCTGTACAGAGTAAATACAAATCCACATATATAACAACATTCCCCCCCCAAAATCAATAGTGTAACTATTTACAATGTGAGTCGATCTGGGGCCCTTCTTGCCCTGGTTGATCATCTTGGTGTGAAAGCTGGTGTTGTTGAATCATTTGTTGGGCCCTTGCTGGGCTGCTGTGCAGCTGGCCTTGCTGGGCAGCCTGGTGTGTTGGGCCCTCGCTGGGCTGCTGTGGATGATGTGGTCTGCTTCGTGGTCAACCGTGGTGTCGGTTGCCACTGGTATGTGTATTGGGAGGTCAAAAAAGGTAGGGCCCAAGGTGGGTTGCTCAGGGTAGTCCGTGAATCTGAGTTTGATTTGGTCCAAGTGTTTCTGGTGAATGAGTCCATTTGAAAGTTTGACTCGAAACACCCTGCTCCCCTCTTTGGCCACGACAGTGCCGGGAAGCCACTTGAGACTTTGTCCATAATTTAATACAAATACAGGATCATTGACTTCAATCTCGTGTGACACATTTGCGCTATCATGGTATGCACTTTGTTAAAGCTGCCCGCTCGCTACCTGTTCATGTAGATCTGGGTGAACTAATGAGAGCCTTGTCTTAAGTGCTCTTTTCTTCAGCAGTTCAGCAGGTGGGATCCCAGTGAGCGAGTGGGGTCTCGTGCGGTAGATAAGCAGGACTCGGGATAGGCGAGTCTGCAGTGACCTTCAGTTCTCTGCCTGACCATTGGACGCTGGTTTAAACGGGCCAGATGTGACATGTTTGATCCTGTTAGGGGTCACGAATTCTATGAACTCAGCACTGGTAAAACATGGCCCGTTGCCGCTCACCAGGACATCGGGTAAGCCGTGTGTGGAAAACATGGCCCGCAGACTTTCAGTGGTGGCAGCGGACATGCTAGCCGACATTATCTCACATTCAATCCACTTGGAGTACGCGTGACATGCTGTAAAACGCACCCGACCCCGTACGCTGACGCATCACATGTAAGAACTAGCTTTTTACCTGAGTGATCACAGTATGGTTGAATTTGTAATACAGATTGAGGGTGAGGAAGTAGTGTCTCAAACGAGCGTACTATGCTTAAACAAAGGGGACTACAGTGGGATGAGGGCAGAGTTAGCTAAAGTAGACTGGGAACACAGACTAAACGGTGGCACAATTGAGGAACAGCGGAGAACTTTTAAGGAGCTCTTTCATAGTGCTCAATAAAAATATATTCCAGTGAAAAAGAAGGGCGGTAAGAGAAGGGATAACCAGCCGTGGATAACCAAGGAAATAAAGGAGAGTATCAAATTAAAAACCAATGCGTATAAGGTGGCCATGGTTAGTGGGAAAATAGAAGGTTGGTAAAATTTTAAACGACAGCAAAGAATGACTAAGAAAGCAATAAAGAAAGGAAAGATAGATTACGAAGGTAAACTTGCGCAAAACATAAAAACGGATAGTAAAAGCTTTTACAGATTATATAAAACGGAAAAGAGCGACTAAAGTAAATGTTGGTCCCTTAGAAGATGAGTAGGGGGATTTAATAATGGGAAATGTGGAAATGGCTCAGACCTTAAACAATTATTTTGCTTCGGTCTTCACAGTGGAAGACACAAAAACCATGCCAAAAATTGCTGGTCACAGGAATGTGGGAAGGGAGGACCTTGAGACAATCACTATCACTCGGGGGGTAGTGCTGGACAGGCTAATGGATCTCAAGGTAGACAAGTCCCCTGGTCCTGATGAAATGCATCCCAGGGTATTAAAAGAGATGGCGGAAGTTATAGCAGATGCATTCATTATAATCTACCAAAAGTCTCTGGACTCTGGGGAGGTACCAGCGGATTGGAAAGCAGCTAATGTAATGCCTCTGTTTAAAAAAGGGGGCAGACAAAAGGCAGGTAACTATAGGCCGGTTAGTTTAACATCTGTAGTGGGGAAAATGCTTGAAACTATCATTAAGGAAGAAATAGCGGGACATCTAGATAGGAATAGTGCAATCAAGCAGACGCAACATGGATTCTGAAGGGGAAATCATGTTTAACTAATTTACTGGAATTCTTTGAGGATATAACGAGCATGGTGGATAGAGGTGTACCGATAGATGTGGTGTATTTAGATTTTCAAAAGGCATTCGATAAGGTGCCACACAAAAGGTTACTGCAGAAGATAAAGGTACGCGGAGTCAGAGGAAATGTATTAGCATGGATCGAGAATTGGCTGGCTAACAGAAAGCAGAGAGTCGGGATAAATGGGTCCTTTTCGGGTTGGAAATCGGTGATTAGTGGTGTGCCACAGGGATCGGTGCTGGGACCACAACTGTTTACAATATACATAGATGACCTGGAAGAGGGGACAGAGTGTAGTGTAACAAAATTTGCAGATGACACAAAGATTAGTGGGAAAGCGGGTTGTGTAGAGGACACAGAGAGGCTGCAAAGAGATTTAGATAGGTTAAGTGAATGGGCTAAGGTTTGACAGATGGA
Source organism: Pristiophorus japonicus (assembly GCF_044704955.1). Lineage (NCBI taxonomy): Eukaryota > Metazoa > Chordata > Chondrichthyes > Pristiophoridae > Pristiophorus > Pristiophorus japonicus. Next base: position 7,844,412 of record NC_091983.1, on the reverse strand, counting down.
ATACAATGTCGGAAAATGTGAGGTTATCCACCTTGAAAAAAAAACAGTAAAAGGGAATATTATTTGAATGGGGAGAAATTACAACATGCTGCAGTGCAGAGGGGCCTGGGGATCCTTGTGCATGAAACTCTTTTAGAGTCTACCTGTAAAACATAAAACATTAAACCGTGCCACCCGCCCTGGATGACACAGCAGACATTTACAAGGCCCTTTTTTTCTTTTTTGTGGTTTTTATTTGTGTTTTTCTTTTTTTTTGTTTTTTTTTTTTGGGCGCGAAAATCACATTTTTTCCAGTGCCCCCTATAAAAGGGGAGGGGGACACTAAAAGCACCGGCAATTAAAACAAATTAAACTTTAAAACGTAAAATCAAATTAAAATTTGGTTGCCGGGCGTGATGATGCACTCCAGTCCCTCCGGTGCCCACCTCTCGCGGAAGGCCGCGAGCGTACCAGTGGACACCGCGTGCTCCATCTCCAAGGACACCCTGGACCGGATGTAAGAGCGGAAGAGAGGCAGGCAGTCAGGTTGAACGACCCCCTCGACCGCCCCCTGCCTGGACCAGCTGATGGCACCCTTGGCCTTGCCCAGGAGCAGTCCTACGAGGAGGCCTTCGGACCTACCCGCTCCCCTCCGCACAGGGTACCCAAAGATCAGGAGAGTGGGACTGAAGTGCAGCCAGAATTTCAGGAGCAGCCCCTTCAAATAATGGAACAGGGGCTGCAACCTCGTGCACTCAGTAAAAACATGGAACACGGACTCCTCCAGACCGCAGAAATTGCAGGCTGCCTGGGAGTCCGTGAACCGGCTTAAAAATTTGTTGCACGGCACTGCTCCGTGCACCACCCTCCAGGCCAAGTCCCCGATGAATAGTGGGAGGACTCCCGCATAGAGTGCCCTCCATCGGGGACCCCCGCCTCCTCCGGACGGCAAGATGGTACGCCATGGCGTGTCCGGACGGCCGGCGAGGATGGCAAAGTTGAGAGTGTGCAGGAGCAGCCTGTACAGGAAACCCCTCCGCGCGGAACTGAAAGGCACGGAGGGGATTTCCCCGAGGCGGCTCAAGTTGTGAGGCGCCGGCCTCCGAGGGAGGTTCCGGGATTTGGCGCCGATGAGGAATTCCGTCCGGACGGGGGTCTGTTCGGACGGGATCTCCCCACGTGCTTGAGCCTCCTCGATGCACCTAACAGAGTCAGGGCCCAAAGCTGTTTTTAGCGACTCGATGGCTTCGGCCGCGTGGCGGACGTCGGCTGAATTTAGGCGCCGCGCCAGCGTGCCTGGCGCCATCCAGCCCGCTCCTCCGCCATCGAGCAGGTCCCTGACCCTGGTCACCTCACCAGCCACAGCCCTCTCTTCCGACCGCCACATATAACCTCGGTCGTGGAGGTACGGATTCCCGAGCAGCGGCTCCTGCAGGACAGCCGCCACTCCAGCCGGTGGAGAGCTGCGCTTGGTGGAGACTTTGTTCCAGACCCTGATGAGGTCCCTGTAAAAGACAGGCAGCTCCCGGAGGGTGGTCCTGACACCCCCCAAGGTCACAAACAGGAGCTGCGTGTCGTAGTTGAGGTCACGCTGCTGGCGGAAGAAATACGTCGCCAGAGCACACCACCTAGGAGGGGGTTCGACGTAAATGTATCTCTGCAGGGTCTGAAGATGGAAAGTCGCGAGCTGGGCGCTGACGCACACCAACGACTGACCGCCCTCCTCAAGCGGGAGACTCAAGACCGCAGCAGAGACCCAGTGCTTCCTGTTGTTCCAGAAGAAGTCCACCAGCTTCTTCTGTATCTTGGCGACAAACGCAGGGGGAGGGGTCAAAGTGACCAGCCGGTACCACAACATTGCGGCCACCAGCTGGTTTATGACTAGTGCTCGGCCCCTGTAGGACAGCACTCGGAGCAGTCCTGTCCAGCGCCCTAGGCGAGCGGCGACCTTGGCCTCCAGCTCCTGCCAGTTCGCTGGCCAGGCTCCCTCGTCGGGGCTAAGGTAGACTCCCAGATAGAGGAGATGGGTCGTGCTCCAGGCAAAAGGCCTGAGCTCCTCCGGCAGGGAGTCCACCCGCCACTGACCCACCAGGAGTCCGGAACATTTCTCCCAGTTGATCCTGGCGGAGGACGCGGCCGAGTAAATCTCCTGGCACTCACGCATCCTCCGCAGGTCAGCGGGATCCTCTACCGCGAGGAGCACGTCATCGGCGTAAGCCGAGAGGACGACCCCTACGCCCGGCCCTTGCAGAGCCAGTCCCGTCAACCTCGTCCGCAAGAGGCGCAGGAAAGGCTCCACGCAGATGGCATATAACTGGCCGGACATGGGGCATCCCTGACGCACCCCTCTCCTAAAGCGAAGGGGCGCCGTCAAGGACCCGTTAACCTTAATCAGACACTCCGCGGCGGTGTACAAAAGTCGGATCCGGGCGACGAAATGCGTCCCGAACCCGAAAGCGCGCAGAGTTCCGAGCAGATAGTCGTGATCCACCCTGTCGAACGCCTTCTCTTGGTCGAGAGATAAGAAGGCGACCGACAGACCAGCCTCCTGGGAATGATGGATGAGATCCCGGACCAGATGGATGTTGTCGTGGATTGTCCGGCCCGGGACCGTGTAGGACTGGTCGGGGTGGATCATGTGGTCCAGCACGGCACCAAGGCGAGCAGACATCGCCCTGGCGAAGATTTTGTAGTCCGTGCTGAGGAGGGAGACCGGGCGCCAGTTCTTAAGGAGGCGGAGATCGCCCTTCTTAGGCAGTAGGACGATGACTGCCCTGCGCCAAGAGAGGGGCATCTCCCCGGTCGCCAGACTTTCCCCCAGGACCTGCGCGTAGTCGCTCCCCAGGACGTCCCAGAATGCCCTGTGGAACTCCACGATCAGCCCGTCCAGCCCCGGGGATTTTCCCCTCGAGAGCCGGTCGAGGGCACCGGTCAGCTCCGCCAGGCTTAGCGGAGCTTCCAAATTTTCACCGCCCTCCGGGCTGACTTTCGGCAGGTCCTCCCACAAAACTCTACGCGCTTCCTCGCTGGACGGCTCCGGAGAGAACAGGGCTCCGTAATATTCTCGGGCCCTGTTGTTGACGCCCTCCGGATCCGAGACGAGAGAGCCGTCGTCGGCCAGCAGCGTCAGGAGCTGCTTACGGACACTCTGTCTTTTTTCCAGCGAGTAAAAGAAGGGGGAGCCGCGGTCCAGATCCCGCAGGAACTGGATCCGCGACCTCACGAACGCGCCTCGGGACCCGACGAGCTGCAGGTCCTTCAGCGCGGCCTTCTTCGCTTCGTACACCGTCCGCAGGGCCGGGTCCCCGACGACTTGACCGAGACGGGCTTCCAGGTCGAGCACCTCTTTTTCTAGGCGCCCGACCCTGGCCGCCCGCCTCTTGGCCGACCCCCTCGCGTACTCTTGACAGAAGACGCGGATGTGAGCCTTGCCCACGTCCCACCATAGCCTCAAGGAGGGGAAGCCCCCCTGCTTCCTTCTCCAGTCGGACCAGAATCGACGGAACGAGTCCTGGAACCGCACGTCCTCCAGCAGCCGGTTGTTAAAGTGCCAGTACGTGGACCCCGTCCTCGCGCGGAGCGAAGCGAGCTCCGCCCACACCAGGTGGTGGTCCGAACACGGCACCGGCCGCATGGAGGCCGCCGGGACGCAGGAAACGTACGCCCGAGCCACGTAAAGGCGGTCGACTCTAGACCATCCTACTCCAGGCCTCACCCAAGTAAAGGCGCTGGAGTCGGGGTGGAGATTTCGCCAGACGTCCACCAAGTCGAAGGACCCGACCAGGTCCCTCAACCTCTCCATCGCCGTCATGCACTGCGGGGCACCGGAGCGGTCCCTCGCCTCGAGGGTGCAGTTAAAATCCCCCCCGAGGACAATGCAGTCGCCGACGTCGACGGAGCCAAGAAGAGCGGACACCTCTTCGAAGAAGCGCGTTTGCTGCGGGCCGGGCTGAGGGGCGTACACGTTCACGAGATGGAGCGGCACATCCCCCAGGCGAACCGTTACGTGCAGCAAGCGGCCTGGCACGGGCTCCTCGACCCCCAAGATCTCCGGCTGAAAATGCGGGCCCAGCAAGATGGCCACCCCACGAGAAGTGGCGGTGAGGTGGCTCATGCGGACCTCTCCTTGCCATTCCAGGAGCCACGTGGCTTCATCTCCCGGAACGGTGTGGGTTTCTTGCAGGAAGCACACCGCATATTTCCCCTCCCGCAGGAGCGAAAAATTGTCAAATCTACGGCGTGCCCCTCTGCCGCCGTTGATGTTGAGGCTGGCTATGGTTATCTTCATGGCAAAAGCATAGTGCAACCTCTACCTAACCTATTGTGGGGGGGGAGCGGAGTCTTTTGTTGAACTCCACTCCCTCCGCAGCCCAGCGAGGAGTCCCTCGAGCTCGCGCTGCTCAAGGTGTTGCGCCTTTGTCAAGGGCCCGCCCGCGGCCAAGGTTTTAGCGGCGGCGCAGACGGACCCCTTGATCAGGTCTGGATCGGACCATTTTTCCAGGGCCAGTCGGGCTTGGTTGCAGCGACCCCGGCTCTGGGCCAAAAAGTCCCGGAGTTCCTTTGCAGGAATGAGGAGGGTCTCAGCGGCGGCCGCGAGCAGATCCACCGCCTCGCTGGCGGTGGTCTCTAGATTTTCTCCCGCGTCCCCCACTGAGTCCCCGTCCTCCTCCGGGAGGTGGCCACCAGCAGCCGGCCCATCGACCGCACAACGTACGGCAAATGACCCGGCCGCTCCAACCGGCCCTGGCTCTGCCCCGATCCCACCCCCAGGATCGTCGGCAGAGGAGTCCCCACTGGGCTCTTTTAAAAATGGTGCTGGGTCGGGAAATGACAGCGGAAGGGGTTCCCCCTCCGCCCCCAGAACCGGGGAACAAGAGAGACCCGGCCAGATGAAATCCCCAGGCTCTCCAAGTGCTCCAGCTCCAAAGTAGGGGGCGAGGGTGGGTGTTCCTCCCCGTCCCCGCTGCCACCCCCCGGCCCAGCATGTACAGTGTTGTTAAAATTATGAGTTTCGGTTTCTGCCGGGTCGAGCGACTCCCGGGGGAAGTTGGGTATTGGCTGGGCGGGCTCAGGTTCGGCCTTTTCGGCCTCGCCCGCCTCAGGCCCCGGGACACCCGGCCCGGCGGCAAAGCATTCCTCCGCTGGCCCCACGCCCCCCACGACAGGCAGATCTTCCACGCCATCCCCGGGAGGCAGAGGCTGGGCAGCCTCGACTGTCTCACCTTCCCCGGGGACAGACTCCTCCCGCCTACGGCGCAGCTTGGGGGCGCTGGTGGGGGACGCGGGACACGCGGCGGGCACCGACTCCTCCGCGGAGGGATGTTGTTCCCCCTCCGCCTCAACGGAGCGGCGCCTCCTTTTGTTGCTGGGGGTGCGTGGAGGCAGGGAGACCTCCATGTCTGCCGAGGCCTCCCGCTCCACCCCCCCTTTTTCTTTTCTTGCCCGCACCCGAGCCCCTCTGTGGTGTTGTTCAAGGGCTCGGGCACGGGCTCAGGGCACCCCGCGCTCGCCGGTGACGGGGTTGGGCTGAGCGCGGTGGTCAAATTTTCTGGCGCACTGAGGGGACCCGCCTCTGGATGTTTTGCCTTCTTCCGCGCCTTCTTTCCGGTTGGACTCTCTCCCTCCCCCCCGCCAGAGGCCGTGAAAGCATCGGCCCCCGGCGATGCCCGCGCACCTACGGCTCCCGGCACATGGACGCAACTAGGGGGAGGGGTGGCGGCGGCGCCAGCCTTGGCCGCCTTCGGTGGTTTGGCGGCCTTGGAGGCGGGGCAGTTCTTACGAACATGCCCCACCTCCCTGCAGGCATGGCACCGCACGCCGTCCGACGTCCAGAAGACGCGGTAGGTAGTCCCCTCGTGCACCACATTGAAATTTCCCTCCGTCGTCTCCTCCCGCGCCAGCCGGACAAAGAGCTGGCGGCGGAAGGAGAACACGTGGAGCAGGCTGCTCTCCCTGAGGCCGAGCGGTATGGGGTTGATCCCCGACCTTACCTCCCCCAGTTGGTGTAGGTGAGGGAGGAGGAGCTCAGCGGGAACAAAGGGCGGGACGTTTGAAACGATGACCCTCTGCGCAGTGGCCTCGAGAGGGTCCACCGGCAGGAACGTCCCGCCCACCGTGAGCCCCTTTTCGAGGGCCAGGGACACCGCCCGCCCCGACCCCAGGAAGAATACAGCGTTCCCAGACATCTTGGAGGCCGCGACAATGGCCGAGGGGCCGACTACCCCAGCCATCGCCCGCACGCACTCCTCGATGCTCATTGTGGGGTGAGTGTAGCTCTTGACCCCGTGTTTCTTTGTTATAAGTCTGAATGGTGGCAGGGCAGCAGGTGGGGCAGGAGGTGCCGTGGTTGTGGATGCCGCCTGCGCATAAGTCCTAGCTGGCCCTGCCACCGGCGTGGATGGGGTCGCCATCACGGGGTCCCTTTAAGGGCTACACCCACCCCAAAGTCACAGGCCTTAATGGTCTTAATTGGTCTCGTATAATAAAGACTGAGTAGAGGAGCTCTTAACGAGGCACACCTCTCCCCTAGTTGACAATTGGGGAGGGGCCTTGCTCCCTCTGCTCAGTTATTTTTTTGTTTTTTTATATTAAAATTAGGAGGAAAGGGCTCTCAGAGAGAGAGGGGAGAGACAGAGAGAGAGAGACAGAGTGAGGGGGTGCGGGAAAGAGGGAGGCTGCGAGGGCAGGTCTCCCCTCACAGCGATGGGTGGGTGTTTTTCTTGGGGTGCACTCCCCAGATGGCAAAAAACAAAACACAGTCTTTGGGTTGGTCTTCGAGTGGGGGGAGAAGATGTCTTCACCTGGGGCAGCTAGAGCCAACCAGGCACACACTCCCAACGATGTTCAAAGGGTGATAAATATTCTTCAGCCTGGTAGCTCCAGCTATCCCAGGCAAGGCAATGGGGGGGGGGGCGGTGGTGCTTCAATTGTGTGTGGGGCCTAGTTGTAAGCAAGGCCCCCACACACACTTCCACACACACACACCCCCCGCGATGTTCTGGCCCTCAATGGTCTTCTTTCCTCCCCCCACCGATACAGCAAAGTCTTTTAGGGAAATGCACCCACACCCACCTGTAGAATGGTAGAGTCTCCCTCCTTCCACACTGGATGTTGTTGGTCTTTCCCCCTCTCTCCAACTCTTTGTAGAAAATGGTAAAGTTGTTCAAAGTTTTCTGCTTTCCTCCTCTCCCTCTGGGTGAAAGTTGGTGGTGAAGCCCCTTCCTTCCTTCTCTTCCTGGGCTGATTCACAGGCCCAGCCAGGAGCTGCAACAGGAGCAGCTCTCCTCACTGCTCACTCAGCCAACTGAGCAGGACACGCCTCCACTGCTCCACCATTGGTGCATGAAACTCTTTTTGGAGTTTATCTGCAAAACAAAAAACATTAAACCGTGCCACCCACCCTGGATGACACAGCAGACATTTACAAGGCCCTTTTTTTTTGGGGCACTAAAATCACTTTTTTCCCAAGTGCCCCCTATAAAATGGAAGGGGGACACTAAAAGCACCGGCAATTAAAACAAATTAAACTTTAAAACGTAAAATCAAATTAAAATTTGGTTGCCGGGCGTGATGATGCACTCCAGTCCCTCCGGTGCCCACCTCTCGCGGAAGGCCGCGAGCGTACCGGTGGACACCGCGTGCTCCATCTCCAAGGACACCCTGGACCGGATGTAAGAGCGAAAGAGAGGCAGGCAGTCAGGTTGAACGACCCCCTCGACCGCCCGCTGCCTGGACCGGCTGATGGCACCCTTGGCCGTGCCCAGGAGCAGTCCTACGAGGAGGCCTTCAGACCTACCCACTCCCCTCCGCACAGGGTGCCCAAAGATCAGGAGAGTGGGACTGAAGTGCAGCCAGAATTTCAGGAGCAGCCCCTTCAAATAATGGAACAGGGGCTGCAACCTCGTGCATTCAATAAAAATATGGAACATGGACTCCTCCAGACCGCAGAAATTGCAGGCGGCCTGGGAGTCCGTGAACCGGCTTAAAAATTTGTTGCACGGCACTGCTCCGTGCACCACCCTCCAGGCCAAGTCCCCGATGAATAGTGGGAGGACCCCTGCGTAGAGTGCCCTCCATCGGGGACCCCCGCCTCCTCCGGACGGCAAGATGGTACGCCATGGCGTGTCCGGACGGCCGGCGAGGATGGCAAAGTTGAGAGTGTGCAGGAGCAGCCCGTACAGGAAACCCCTCCGCGCGAAACTGAAAGGCACGGAGGGGATTTCCCCGAGGCGGCTCAAGTTGTGAGGCGCCGGCCCCCGAGGGAGGTTCCGGGGTTTGGCGCCGATGAGGAATTCCGTCCGGACGGGGGTCAGTTCGGACGGGATCTCCCCACGTGCTTGAGCCTCCTCGATGCACCTAACGGAGTCGGGGCCCAGAGCTCTTTTTAGCGACTCGATGGCATCGGCCATGTGACGGACGTTGGCAGAATTTAGGCGCCGCGCCAGCGTGTCTGGCGCCATCCAGCCCGCTGCTCTGCCATCGAGCAGGTCCCTGACCCTGGTCACCTCACCAGCCACAGCCCTCTCGTCCGACCGCCACAAAAAACCTCGGTCGTGGAGGTACAGATTCCCGAGCAGCGGCTCCTGCAGGACGGCCGCCACTCCAGCCGGTGGAGAGCTGCGCTTGGTGGAGACTTTGTTTCAGACCCTGATGAGTTCCTTGTAAAAGACAGGCAGCTCCCGGAGGGCGGTCCTGACGCCCCCCACACTCACAAACAGGAGCTGCGTGTCATAATTGAGGCCGTGCTGCTGGTGGAAGAAATACGTCGCCAGAGCACGCCACCTAGGAGGGGGCTCGACGTAAAGGTATCTCTGCAGGGTCTGAAGACGGAAAGTCGCGAGCTGGGTGCTGACGCACACCAACGACTGACCGCCCTCCTCAAGCGGGAGCCTCAAGACCGCCGCAGAGACCCAGTGCTTCCTGTTGTTCCAGAAGAAGTCCACCAGCTTCTTCTGTATCTTGGCGAGAAACGCAGGGGGAGGGGGTCAAAGTGACCAGCCGGTACCACAACATGGCGGCCACCAGCTGGTTTATGACTAGCTCTCGGCCCCTGTAGGACAGCACTCGGAGCAGTCCTGTCCAGCGCCCTAGGCGAGCGGCGACCTTGGCCTCCAGCTCCTGCCAGTTCGCCGGCTAGGCTTCCTCGTCGGGGCTAAGGTAGACTCCCAGATAGAGGAGATGGGTCGTGCTCCAGGCAAAAGGCCTGAGCTCCTCCGGCAGGGAGTCCACCCGCCACTGACCCACCAGGAGTCCGGAACATTTTTCCCAGTTGATTCTGGCGGAGGATGCGGCCGAGTAAATCTCCTGGCACTCACGCATCCTCCGCAGGTCAGCGGGATCCTCTACCGCGAGGAGCACGTCATCGGCGTAAGCCGAGAGGACGACCTCCACGCCCGGCCCTTGCAGAGCCAGTCCCGTCAACCTCGTCCGCAAGAGGCGCAGGAAAGGCTCCACGCAGATGGCATATAACTGGCCGGACATGGGGCATCCCTGGCGCACCCCTCTCCCAAAGCGAAGGGGCGCCGTCAAGGACCCGTTAACCTTAATCAGACACTCCGCGGCGGCGTACAAAAGTCGGATCCGGGCGACAAAATGCGTCCCGAACCCGAAAGCGCGCAGAGTTCCGAGCAGATAGTCGTGATCCACCCTGTCGAACGCCTTCTCTTGGTCGAGGGATAGGAAGGCGACCGACAGACCAGCCTCCTGGGAACAATGAATGAGGTCCCGGACCAGATGGATGTTGTCGTGGATTGTCCGGCCCGGGACCGTGTAGGACTGGTCGGGGTGGATCATGTGGTCCAGCACGGCACCAAGGCGAGCAGACATCGCCCTGGCGAAGATTTTGTAGTCCGTGCTGAGGAGGGAGACCGGGCGGCAGTTCTTAAGGAGGCGGAGATCGCCCTTCTTAGGCAGCAGGACGATGACTGCCCTGCGCCAAGAGAGGGGCATCTCCCCGGTCGCCAGACTTTCCCCCAGGACCCGTGCGTAGTCGCCCCCCAGGACGTCCCAGAACGCCCTGTGGAACTCCACGGTCAGCCCGTCCAGCCCCGGGGATTTTCCCCTCGAGAACCGGTCAGCTCCGCCAGGCTTAGCGGAGCTTCCAGATTTTCGGCGCCTTCCGGGCTGACCTTCGGCACGTCCTCCCACAAAACTCTTCGCGCTTCCTCGCTGGACGGATCCGGAGAGAACAGAGCCCCGTAATATTCACGGGCCCGGTTGTTGACGCCCTCCGGATCCGAGACGAGAGAGCCGTCGTCGGCCAGCAGCGTCAAGAGCTGCTTACGGACACTCTTTTTTCCAGCGAGTAAAAGAAGGGGGAGCCGCGGTCCAGATCCCGCAGGAACCGGATCCGCGACCTCACGAACGCGCCTCGGGACCCGACGAGCTGCAGGTCCTTCAGCGCGGCCTTCTTCGCTTCGTACACCGTCCGCAGGGCCGGGTCCCCGACGACTTGACCGAGACGGGCTTCCAGGTCGAGCACCTCTTTTTCTAGGCGCCCGACCCTGGCCGCCCGCCTCTTGGTCGACCCCCTCGCGTACTCTTGACAGAAGACGCGGACGTGAGCCTTGCCCACGTCCCACCATAGCCTCAAGGAGGGGAAGCCCCCCTGCTTCCTTCTCCAGTCGGACCAGAATCGACGGAACGAGTCCTGGAACCGCACGTCCTCCAGCAGCCGGTTGTTAAAGTGCCAGTACGCGGACCCCGTCCTCGCGCGGAGCGAAGCGAGCTCCGCCCACACCAGGTGGTGGTCCGAACACGGCACCGGCCGCATGGAGCCCGCCGGGACGCAGGAAACGTACGCCCGAGACACGTAAAGGCGGTCGGCTCTAGACCATCCTACTCCAGGCCTCACCCAAGTAAAGGCGCTGGAGTCGGGGTGGAGATTTCGCCAGACGTCCACCAAGTCGAAGGACCCGACCAGGTCCCTCAACTTCTCCATCGCCGTCATGCTCTGCGGGGCACCGGAGCGGTCCCTCGCCTCGAGGGTGCAGTTAAAATCCCCCCCCGAGGACAATGCAGTCGCCGACGTCGACGGAGCCAAGAAGAGCGGACACCTCTTCGAAGAAGCGCGTTTGCTGCGGGCCGGGCTGAGGGGCGTACACGTTCACGAGATGGAGCGGCATGTCCCCCAGGCGAACCGTTACGTGCAGCAAGCGGCCTGGCACGGGCTCCTCGACCCCCAAGATCTCCGGCTGAAAATGCGGGCCCAGCAAGATGGCCACCCCACTAGAAGTGGCGGTGAGGTGGCTCATGCGGACCTCTCCTTGCCATTCCAGGAGCCACGTGGCTTCGTCTCCCGGAACGGTGTGGGTTTCTTGCAGGAAGCACACCGCATATTTCCCCTCCCGCAGGAGCGAAAAATTGTTAAATCTACGGCGTGCCTCTCTGCTGCCGTTGATGTTGAGGCTGGCTATGGTTATCTTCATGGCAAAAGCATAGTGCAACCTCTACCTTAACCTATTGTGGGGGTGGGAGTGGAGTCGTTTGATGACCTCCACTCCTTCAGCAGCCCAGCGAGGAACTTTTTGAGCCGGCGCAGCTCAAGGCCTTGCGCCTTTGATAAGGGCCCGCCCGTGGCCATGGTTTTAGCGGCGACGCGGACGGACATGACGAGCAGTCCCGGCTCGGACCATCTTTCCAGGGCCAGACGGGCTTGGTCGCGGCGACCCCAGCACTGGACCAAAAAGTCCCGGAGTTCCTCTACGGGAATGAGGAGGGTCTCAGCGGCAGACACGAGCAGATCCACTGCCTCACTGGCGATGGACTCGAGATCTTCACCCGCGTCCTCCACCGAGTCCCCGTCCCCCTCTGGGAGGTCGCCGCTAGCAGCCGGCCCGTCGACCGCACGAGGTACGGCAAACGGCCCGGCCGCTCCATCTGGCCCTGGCTCTGCCCCGATCCCACCCCCAGGATCGTCGGCAGAGGAGTCCCCACTGGGCTCTTTTAAAATTGGTGCTGGGTCGGGAAGCGACAGCGGAAGGGGTTCCTCCTCCGCCCCAGGAGCCGGGGAACACGGAGAGACCTGGTTTAGGAAGTTCTCCAGGTCCACCAAGTCCCTCAGCTCCAAAGTAGGGGGCGAGGGTTGTTGTTCTTCCCCCTCCCCGCCGCCAGCCCCCAGCCCAGCGTGTGGATGTATATTGCAGTTGTCTGCAGTGTTAGTTTCAGCCGAGTCGAGCAAATCCCGGGGGAAGTTGTGTATTGGCTGGGCGGGCTCAGGTTCGGCCTTTTCGGCCCCGCCCGCCTCAGTCCCCGGGACGCTCGACCCGGCGGCTACGCATTCTTCCGCTGGCCCCACGCCCCCCACGACAGGCAGATCTTCCACGCCATCCCCAGGAGGCAGTGGCTGGGCAGCCTCGACTGCCTCACCCTCCCCGGGGACAGACTCCTCGCGCCTGCAGCGCAATTTGGGGGCGCTGGTGGGGGACGCGGGACACGCGGCGGGCACCGCCTCCTCCGCGGAGGGATGTTGTTCCCCCTCCGCCTCATTGGGGCGGTGCCTCTTTTTGTTCCTGGGGGAGCGCGAAGGCAGGGAGACCTCCATGTCTGCCGAGGCCTCCCGCTCCGCCCCCCCCTTTTCCTTTTCTTGCCCGTGCCCGGGCCCCTCTGCGGTTGTTGGTCAAGGGCTCGGGCACGGGCTCAGGGCACCCTGCGCTCGCCGGTGACTGGGTTGGGCTGAACGCGGTGGTCAGACTTTCCGGCGCACTGAGGGGACCCGCCTCTGGATGTTTTGCCTTCTTCCGCGCCTTCTTTCCGGTTGGACTCTCTCCCTCCCCCCCCCCGGAGGCCGTGAAAGCATCGGCCCCCTGCGATGCCCGCGCACCTACGGCTCCCGGCACGCGGACGCAACTAGGGGGAGGGGTGGCGGCGGCGGCAGCCTTGGCCGCCTTCGGTGGTTTGGCGGCCTTGGAGGCGGGGCAGTTTTTGCGAACGTGCCCCACCTCCCTACAGGCATGGCACCGCACGCCGTCCGACGTCCAAAAGACGCGGTAGGCAGTCCCCTCGTGCACCACATTAAAATACCCCTCCGTCGTCTCCTCCCGCGCCAGCCGGACAAAGAGCTGGCGGCGGAAGGAGAACACGTGGCGCAGGCTGCTCTCCTTGAGGCCGAGGGGTATGGGGTTGATCACCGACCTTACCTCCCCCAGTTGGTGTAGGTGAGGGAGGAGGAGCTCAGCGGGAACAAAGGGCGGGACGTTTGAAACGATGACCCTCTGCGCGGTGGCCTTGAGAGGGTCCACCGGCAGGAACGTCCCGCCCACCATGAGCCCCTTTTCGAGGGCCAGGGACACCGCCCGCTCTGACCCCAGGAAGAACACGGCCTTCCCAGACATCTTGGAGGCCGCGACAATGGCCGAGGGGCCGACTACCCCAGCCACTCCTCGATGCTCATTGTGGGGTGAGTGTAGCTCTCGACCCCGTGTTTCTTCGTTATTAGTGTAAAAGGTGGCAGGGCAGCAGGTGGGGCAAGAGGTGCCGTGGTTGTGGATGCCGCCTGCGCATAAGTCCTAGCTGGCCCTGCCATCTGGGGTCGCCATCACGGGGTCCCTTTAAGGGCTACACCACCCCAAAGTCACAGGCCTTAATGGTCTTAATTGGCCTCGTATAATAAAGACTGAGCAGAGGAGCTCTTTAACGAGGCACACCTCTCCCCTAGTTGGCAATTGGGGAGGGGCCTTGCTCCCTCAGCTCAGTTAATTTTTTGTTTTTTTATATTAAAATTAGGAGGAAAGGGCTCTCAGAGAGAGAGGGGAGAGACAGAGAGAGAGAGACAGAGTGAGGGGGTGCGGGAAAGAGGGAGGCTGCGAGGGCAGGTCTCCCCTCACAGCGATGGGTGGGTGTTTTTCTTGGGGTGCACTCCCCAGATGGCAAAAAACAAAACACAGTCTTTGGGTTGGTCTTGGGGGGAGAAGATGTCTTCACCTGGGGCAGCTAGAGCCAACCAGGCACACACTCCCAACGATGTTCAAAGGGTGATAAATATTCTTCAGCCTGGTAGCTCCAGCTATCCCAGGCAAGTCAATGGGGGAGGGGCGGTGGTGCTTCAATTGTGTGTGGGGCCTAGTTGTAAGCAAGGCCCCCACACACACTTCCACACACACACACCCCCCGCGATGTTCCGGCCCTCAGTGGTCTTCTTTCCTCCCCCCAACGATACAGCAAAGTCTTTTAGGGAAATGCACCCACACCCACCTGTAGAATGGTAGAGTCTCCCTCCTTCCACACTGGATGTTGTTGGTCTTTCCCCCTCTCTCCAACTCTTTGTAGAAAATGGTAAAGTTGTTCAAAGTTTTCTGCTTTCCTCCTCTCTCTCTGGGTGAAAGTTGATGGTGAAGCCCCTTCCTTCCTTCTCTTCCTGGGCTGATGCAACAGGAGCAGATCTCCTCACTGCTCACTCAGCCAACTGAGCAGGACACGCCTCCACTGCTCCACCATTGGTGCATGAATCCCAAAAAGTTAGTTTGCAGGTGCAGCAGGTAATCAGGAAAGCGAATGGAATGTTGGCCTTCATTGCGAGAGGGATGGAGTACAAAAGCAGGGAGGTCCTGCTGCATCTGTACAGGGTATTGGTGAGACTGCATTTGGAGTACTGCGTGCAGTTTTGGTCACCTTACTTAAGGAAGCATATACTAACCTTGGAGGGGGTACAGAGACGATTCACTAGGCTGATTCCGGAGATGAGGGGGTTACCTTATGATGATAGATTGAGTAGACTGGGTCTTTACTCGTTGGAGTTCAGAAGGATGAGGGGTGATCTTATAGAAACATTTAAAATAATGAAAGTGATAGACAAGATAGAGGCAGAGAGGCTGTTTTCACTGGTCGGGGAGACTAGAACTTGGGGGCACAGCCTCAAAATTCGGGGGAGCCAATTTAAAACCGAGTTGAGAAGGAATTTCTTCTCCCAGGGGGTTGTGAATCTGTGGAATTCTCTGCCCAAGGAAGCAGTTGAGGCTAGCTCATTGAATGTATTCAAATCACAGATAGATAGATTTTTAACCAATAAGGGAGTTAAGGGTTATGGGGAGCGGACGGGTAAGTGGAGCTGAGTCCACGGCCAGATCAGCCATGATCTTTTTCAATGGCGGAGCAGGCTCGAGGGGCTAGATGGCCTACTCCTGTTCCTAATTCTTATGTTCTTATGTTCAAAAAAGCCAAAACACTCTTGGAACATAGAAGGTTGCGTGCCTTATTGAAGGCGCGTTCTTGGGCGTCCCCCCAAAACCAATCGCACCCCTTTCTGAGTAGCACATGGAGAGGCTCCAGCAGCGTGCTCAAGTTCTGCATAAAGTTCCCAAAGTAATTGAGTAGCCCGAGAAAGGCGCGCAGTTCCGAGACATTCTGGGGCCTGGGTGCCAGGCGAATCGCTTCGGTTTTAGATTCTGTTGGGCGGATTCCATCAGCGGCAATCCTTCTGCCCAAAAATTCAACCTCAGGCGCGAGAAGCAGACATTTGGATTTCTTAACTCTTAGGCCTACCCGATCCAACCGCTTTCGTACTTCCTCCAAATTGCGGAGATGGGAGTTGGTGTCCTTGCCTGTGATGAGTATGTCGTCTTGAAACACAACCGTCCCCGGGATGGACTTGAGCAGACTCTCCATGTTGCGCTGGAATATAGCAACTGCCGACCTGATGCCGAATGGGCATCGATTGTACATGAAAAGGCCTCGATGTGTGTTGATGATGGTGAGTAGCTTAGACTCTTCAGTCAGTTGTTGCGTCATATATGCAGATGTGAGATCTAATTTTGAGAAAAGTTTTCCTCTAGCCAATGTGGCAAATAGGTCCTCCGCTCTGGGCAGCGGTTATTGGTCCTGTAGGGAGACTCTGTTTATGGTAGATTTGTAATCCCCACAGATTCGTATGGATCCATCAGGCTTCATGACAGGGACGATGGGATTTGCCCAGTCGCTAAATTCCACGGGTGAGATAATGCCTTCCCACAGAAGCCGGTCCAGTTCATGTTCAATCTTTTCCTTCATCACCTAGTTCTAGCCTTGTGATGGACCGGTCTAGCATCCTGTGTGATGCAGATTTTAACTTTAGCCCCATGAAGGTGCCCACACCTGGCTGAAAGAGATGTTCAAATCGACTTAGAACTGTTGAGCAGGAGGTCCGTTCCTCTGACAACATGGCGTGACCATCATCCCATTTCCAATTTAGTTTTGCCAGCAAGCTTCTCCCCAACAGTGCTGGGAGATCTCCGGGGGCAATCCACAGGGGAAGTCGGTTCACTGTCCCTTTGTGTGTGACTGAGAGCATGGCGCTGCCAAGGACTGGGACGATTTCTTTTGTATAGGTCCTTAGTTTGGTGTCAACCCTTGTGAGTTTTGGTCTGTTGCTTTTGTGCAGCCACAGCTGTTCAAATTGTTGAGCGCTCATGAGAGATTGACTCGCTCCCGTATCCTGCTCCATGTTGATGGGTATCCTGTTGAGTAGGACCCTCATCATTATTGGAGGCATCTTGTTGTAAGAGCAGTGGCCATTGATCGTGTTGACCCACTGTACCTCCGTGTCCCGGGCACTGTCCCCACCGTCTTCTGGTCCGCTTTCCGACCCTTCCGATTCGTATACCAGCCGAGCTACAGATTTTCTGCACATGCGAGCCAGATGCCCTGTATAGTTGCAGTTTCTGCAGACGGCATGCTGAAATCGACACCCCCTTGATGAGTGCCTTCCCCCACATCTCCAGCACAGACCGCTTTCATTGTTTCCGAAGGATGAGCTGCATCTGTCTGATCTCTCTTGAGCTTCTCTCAGTCTGTAGTTGATTGCTCGCATTGTGGGTTGATGAGATGTGAACGGCCGTTCATGTGGCCCTTGATGGCTTCTGGCGCCACTGCCTGCTGTTGAAGGCCTGTTCTCCTGCCTTTGTCTGTGTGTGGGGGTAGCGGCTTGTTTCACGCTGTGAACCCCTTGTTCCGATGTTTCGTTAGTTGTCGTACCCGCAGTGTAGATCAATCTCGTTTCTTCTTCTCCTGCCAATAATGTCTGTGCGACCAGTGCTGCTGCCTCTAGGGTCAAGTTCTTGGTCTCTATGAGCTTTCGGAATATGCCTGCGTGGCCTATTCCTTCAATAAAAAAGTCTCTCAGTACTTCTCTCCTTAGTTCATCGGAGAACTCACATAAACTAGCCAGCCTCCGAAGTTCCGCCACAAAGTCCGGTATGCTCTGGCCCACACAGCGTCTGTAGTTGTAGAACCTGTGTCTGGCCATGTGTAGGCTGCTCGCTGGCTTCAGGTGGTCTCTCACCAGTGTGCTCAACTATTCAAACGACTTACTTGCTGGTTTCTCGGGTGTATGTTTTCGAGCCACAGCTGGTCAAGAGATGGGCACTTCTCTTGTCTGCCTTATCGTCGCCTAACCAGACTTTGGTCACACAGCTTTGCTGGAGCCTTTCTATAAAGTCCTCCCAATTATCTCCAGCATTTTATTTTTCATCTGAGCCATTGGTCGCCATTCTGTGGATTCTGTGATCTCGTAACTCGTCGCCACTGTAAAGTCCTGATCCTGCAGTACAGACTTACACGAGGCACATGCTAAAGTCAAGGTCACTAAGGACCTGCACCTTTATTTCACAGCTCTCGAATGCCGCACTTGCACGAGACCTGCCTTTATATCCCTGTGTGGAACAGGTATGCAGTGTCTCCTGCAAGTGCACCCCTGGTGGTAAAGTATACTTGTGGTTGCAGGTCATATCTAGCTACAGTCATGTATAGCATGGTAAGATACAGTTATGTACAGTAGTGTGAGATATGTGACACCGGGGGTGATGCAGTCCCTCCGGCATCCACCTCTCGCGGAAGGCCGCGAGCGTACCGGTGGACATTGCTTGCTCCATCTTCAGGGACACCCTGGCTCGGATGTACCTACGGAAGAGAGGCAGGCAGTTGGGCTGAACGACCCCTTCAACTGCCCGCTGCCTGCACCGGTTAATGGCCCCCTTGGCCGTGCCCAGGAGCAGTCCTACGAGGAGGCCTCCGACCTGCCCGCTCCCCTCCGCACAGGGTGCCCAAAGATCAGGAGCGTGGGACTGAAGTGCAACCAGAATTTGAGGAGCAGCCCCTTCAAATATTGGAAGAGGAGCTGCAACCTCGCACATTCACATACACATGGAACACAGACTCCTCCAGACCGCAGAAATTGCAGGCGGCCTGGGAGCCCATGAACCAACTTAAAAACTTATTGCACGGGACTGCTCCGTGCACCACCCACCAGACCAAGCCCCCAATAAATAGAGGGAGGACTCCCACGTAGAGAGCACTCCATTGGAGCCCCCCGCCTCCTCCGGATGGAGCAACAGCTCCACAACTATTTTGTTGAAGACAATAAACAAGTGCCCCCTGATTAAAGGGGGATCACACTCCAGAAACTTTCATTCAAGTGCCCCCTTGTATTTTTTTGAGGGCACCAAAAACACAAATTAACAATTTAACATAAAGAGAACCTTTGTCAAATCAAATCAATTAAATCAAATTAAAATTCTGTTCCCAGTTGAACTGATGCACACCAGTCCCTCCGGCGCCCACCTCTCGTGGAAGGCCGCGAGCATATTGGTGGACACCTCGTGCTCCATCTGCAGGGACACCCTGGCTCGGATGTAACCACGGAAGAGAGGCAGGCTGTGGGGCTGAACGACCCCCTCGACCGCCCACTGCCTGGACCGGCTGATGGCCCCCTTGGCCATGCCCAGGAGCAGTCCTACGAGGAGGCCCTCGGACTTGCCTGCTCCCCTCCGCACAGGGTGCCCAAAGATCAGGAGTGTGGGACTGAAGCACAACCAGAATTTGAGGAGCAGCCCCTTCAACTATTGGAAGAGGGGCTGCAACCTCGCACACTCAGTAAAAACGTGGAACACGGACTCCTCTGGACCACAGAAATTGCAGGCGGCCTGGGAGCCCGTGAACCGACTTAAAAAGTGATTGCACGGGACTGCTCCGTGCAACACCCTCCAGGCTAACTTCCCAATAAATAGAGAGAGGACTCCTGAGTGGAGAGCACTCCATTGGGGACCCCCGCCTCCTCCAGACGGCAAGATGGTGCACCATGGCGTGTCCGGACGGTAAGAGCACCTGTAATCATACTCACAGGTGCATACATTGCAGAGGGGGTTAGAGCAGTTGAGGCTGGAGGTGACGAATGCTGGATGAAGTTTTTGTTGGTGGTGGGAGTGTGGTAAGGGCAGGCACATGTATGCTATAGAGATAGAAGTAGGTCTAAAGATGATAGCAGTTTTAAATGGTGAGACAATGCCAGAGGAGAGAGAGAGCAGTTGATATTTGCGAGTGTTGGTTGGAAGAGGGATAGTTGAATACTTAGGAATAGGGTTGGAAGGGGGTCGAAAAGGTGTGTGATAGTCTCACAGGGAAGGTAACAGTGATGACGCTGAGGGCAAGGAGTTACAGACTGCTGTGGGCTGCGGCAGGTAGCAAAGACTGGTTGGGGCCCAGGTGAGGCCATGGGTCAGAACGTTGTTCTGACAGCTGAGCTGATAGTCATGAGCTTGGTCATTGAGATCTCTGTGAGCTCCCTTGCTCTTGGCATCAGATGGGGGGAGGCAAGGGAAGCATGTCAAAGGAGGAAGCTTGTGGGTGTGGAATATACTTTCATCCAGCATATTCCTAGAGTCGGAAGAGGATTTGGTTGCTGAGAGAGAGGTGATATTGCTTGAAGTGGCCAAGCCAGATCTGGTGATGGATGACTGGGGTAGATGTACATCACATACCCTCAGGCCGATGGCCCTCAGGTGTAAAGGTCTAATGTGGACTTTGTACTTTTAATATTACAACTGCAAGTACAATTTATAAGAACATAAGAAATAGGAGTAGGAGTAGGCCATACGGCCCCTCGAGCCTGCTCCGCCATTCAATAAGATCATGGCTGATCCGATCATGGACTCAGCTCCACTTCCCCGCCTGCTCCCCATAACCCCTTATCCCCTTATCATTTAAGAAACTGTCTATCTCTGTCTTAAATCCATTCAACGACCCAGCTTCCACAGCTCTCTGAGGCAGCGAATTCCAAAGATTTACAACCCTCTGAGAGAAGAAATTTCTCCTCATCTCAGTTTTAAATGGGTGGCCCCTTATTCTAAGATCATGCCCTCTAGTTCTAGTCTCCCCCATCAGTGGAAACATCCTCTCTGCATCCACCTTGTCAAGCCCCCTCTTAATCTTATACGTTTCAATAAGATCACCTCTCATTCTTCTGAATTCCAATGAGTAGAGGCCCAACCTACTCAACCTGTCTTCATAAGTCAACCCCTACAGCACCCATAGGAACATAGGAATTGCTGGATGAAAAAAGACCAAGGTTCATCTAGTTCGCCTTCTAAGATCCTGGTGGTTGCAACGATAATGGAGTTGTTGACCAATCACTCTCTATCAATGAGTGTACAACAGACCCAGACATTGGAATTTGGCAGATGGAATATAATGTCGGAAAGTGTGAGTTATAAGGGGAGCTTGGGGTGTGGGTTTGAATCCACACTCTCCTGGGGTTCTGTATGTGTGATTTATGAGGATGGGTGAGTAATGAGGCACCAGACACAGTGGGTAAAGATGTAAAATGGCTAATGTTGTTTATTTAGAATAGTAAACACAAAGATAAAGGGCATAGGAATAGGTCATAAATAGCAGTAATGGCACAATCTCACTCAACAACACGAAAAATCTCCCAACAAGGAAGGGGGAAATAAGAGGTTAAAACATTCCACTGACACACAACCCCACCTCCCACTTCCACCCTTCTTACCAATTCCTATCCTAAATTGAGTCTGTGAGGGGGTTGGGGCAATACTCACAATCCTATCAACTCCGGGGTTCTGGGGACACTTATTTCAGCTCGGGGTCCATCTGGGGCGGGTTCCATGTTGTTGGTCGCTTCGATTTTCCTCCTCGATGGTTTCTTCTCTTTGCCTTTCGGTTGGCTCTGAAGCAAAAAGCTGCTGGAGTTAAGCACACCTTCCCCAGAGTGAGGGCCCTGTGAAAAGCTGACTCAACTCCCAAAAGCTGACTCCAACCTCCAACCCCTGGTTGGTTTCCTTGCTCAGCTCAGCTGTGGGAAGTCACTGCCACTGCCTGCTGGTTCTCAGTCTCGGTGGCTTCGTCTGCGGAACTGCTGCTTCTTCCTCTGGTGGAGTGAGAGCGAGAGGGAGAGAGAGCTCTCTCTGGATACAAGCTGCAAGCTGCCAGCTCCAAGCTCCAAGCTCTCTAACTGCTTCCACACCCTGCTGCTTCTACACCCCCAGTGGTTCTGTAGGTCCTATAACCAATTTAGTTCTGGCCTTTTCACACTCAAACTCAGTTGGTGGACCATTGTGTAAGTTTGGGCGGGGAGATAGCTTTGAATATTTAATCAGAAGATGTCACAGGTACAGATAGGTGTGAGGACAGGATATTGTTTCAGTGCACATTGGTGCCTAAAAGTCTGCTGGTCCTTTGTTACAGTCCTGCGAGTCAATTGGTTTGGGCCTCCCCTTTGATGGGCCATTACTGCAGTGATCTCAGGGCTATTGTCCACTGTCCATATTAATTAGGGAGATGATGGTCAACATTCATAATTTGAGTCATATTTTCAAACTGGGCCGGGCAGTCCCTATTGGTTGAGGATTTCCCCGCTTCAGGCCCAACTCGACCCCTGATTGGCCTGCCAGAATGCACTTTTCCCCCATTGGCCAGTGCCTCTGTCTCGCTTGTGAGCCAGACTCCACAATGTCTGTATCCGCCCACACGTTTCCCAGCCTGCCTGGTCTGTGGGTTTGGTGGCCAAAAAAATGTTTATTTAAAATGAATAGAACGATCCCATGTTAGTTTTCTTGTCCTTAGGGTGTTTCAATAAAATGCGGCCGTGGATTTTCGAACCTTACAGAGGTCATGCACTTTAGCAGAAAAAAATCAAAGAGCAAGTTATTATTTAAATGGAGAAAGATTGCAAAGTGCTGCAGTACAGTGGGACCTGGGGGTACTTGTGCATGAAACACAAAAGGTTAGTATGCAGGTGCAGCAAGTGATCAGGAAGGCCAATGGTATCTTGGCCTTTATTACAAAGGGGATGGAGTATAAAAGCAGTGAAGTCTTGCTACAGCTATACAAGGTATTATTGAGGCCACACCTGGAATTCTGTGTGCAGTTTTGGTTTCCATATTTACGAAATGATATACTTGCTTTGGAGGCAGTTCAGAGAAGGTTCACTCGGTTGATTCCGTGATGATGGGGTTGAGTTATGAGGAAAGGTTGAGTAGATTGGGCCTATACTCATTGGAATTCAGAAGAATGAGAGTTGATCTTATTGAAATGTATAAGATTATGAGGGGGCTTGATAGGGTGGATACAGAGAGGATGTTTCCAATGATGGGGGAGACTAGAACTAGAGGGCATAATCTTAGAATAAGGGGCCACCTATTTAAAACAGAGATGAGGAGAAATTTCTTCCTCAGAGGGTTGTGGATCTGTGGAATTCGCTGCCTCAGAGAGCGTAGAAATGATGATGAACCTTTATAAAACACTGGTTCAGCCGCAACTGCAATATTGTGTCCAATTCTGGGCACCACACTTTACGAAGGATGTGAGGGGCTTAGAGAAGATGCAGAAATGATTTACGAGAATGATTCCAGGAATGAGGGACTTCAGTTATGTGGATAGACTGGAGAAGCTGGGGTTGTTCTCCTCAGAGCAGAGAAGATTGAGAAAGGATTTGAAAAATCATGAGGGGTTTGGACAGAGTAGATAGAGAGAATCTGTTCCCCTTGGCAGAAGGGTCGAGATGCAAAGGACACAGATTTAAGGTGATTGGCAAACGAACCAAAGACGACGTAAGAAAAATCTTTTTTACAGAGCGAGTGGTTATGATCTGGAATGCACTGCCTGAAAGGGTGGTGGAGGCAGAATCAATCACAGCTTTCAAAAGGGAATTGGATAAGTACCTGAAAGAAGAAAAATTGCAGGGCTACGGGGAAAGGTGGGGGAGTGGGACTAGCTGAGCTGTTCTTGCAAGAGCCGGCATGGGCTCGATGGACCGAATGGCCTTCTTCCATGCTGTAACCATTCTATGATTCTAAATGTCCCAAGGTGCTTCACAGGAGCGATTATCAAATAACATTTTTCAACAACACATAAGAAGATATTAAGACAGGTGACCAAAAGCTTAGTCAAAGAGGTAGGCTTTAAGCAGCATCTTAAAGGAGGAGAGAGAGGCAGAGAGGTTTAGGTAGGAAATTCCTTACCTTGGGGCCGAGGCAATTGAAACCACGGTTGCCAATGGCGGAGTGTGAAAAATTGGGGATTCACCAGAGGCCAGAGTTGGAGGATTGCAGAGATCTCGCGGGTTATAGGGCTAGAGAAGATAGGTGGGGCAGGATCACTAAATCTATTATTTGGGCGTCACTTTTAGCTCAAAAAAACATTCTGACGTTGTTTCAATTCATTGTGAGATTTTCTTGGGTCATGAGAACATAGGAACAGGAGTAGTTCATTCAGCCACTCGAGACTGTTCCGCCATTCAATTAGATCTTGGATGCCCATATCTCAACTCCATTCACCCGCCTTTGCTCCATATCCCTTGACACCCTTACCTAACTCAAATTTATCCATCTCAGTCTTGAAAGCTTCAATTGACCCCCAGGGGGAGAGAGCTGGTTGGTGTTGTTCTGGATTATCCAGCAGAGGAAATAGTTTCTCCATATCTACCCTATCAAATCCATTTAATCATCTTAAACACCTCGATCACATCACCCCTAATTTTCTCTACTCCTGGGAATACAAGCCAAGTTTATGCAACCTTTCCTCATAATTTAACCCTCTTAGCCCCGGTATCATTCCGGGGAACCTGCACTGTACCCCCTTCAAGGCCAATATATCCATTCTGAGGGGCACTGCCCAGAACTGGATGCGGTATTATAGATGGGATCTAAGCAGGGCTTCATACAATTGAAGCATAACTTCCTCGTTTTCCAACTTTCTTGATTAACTTCTGCAAGTTCCCTCCCCAAGTCCTTTAATACACTGGGGTGGAAGCCCTCAGGAACTGATCTGTCCTCAGTCCCATTCTTTTCTTCATTACCATTTTTAAAAACTTGTATTGAATCTAATAAGTTTGGATGATTTATTTTTAATTTCCCTCTGTCACTGGTATTTTATCCTCTTCCTCTACTGTGAAAATAGATACAATAAATCTGCTTGTTTTCTATTACAGTATTGCCTGGGTCTGTCTTTAATGGGCCAACATCCCCCTTAGCCACTCTCTTGTTCTTAATAAAAGTTTTAATCAACATAATCTCAGCTTTTACATTACAAGTTTTTTGTTTTGTAATTCCCCCACTTTAAAGCTCAGTATTTTCTTTGTGTCCCTCTTTAATGCTTTCTATTTGTAGACATTTGGGGCACCCTGAACTTTCTCAGCTGCTAAACGCTGTGGACTTGGGGAAGTGGTGTGTAGCCCTACAGGGAGACAGCACGCAAACAGATGTCTGTGCCAGTGTGCATTTCTTAGTCCGTTGGTTGCCATGACCAATAAATCCCTGTAGACCGTGGGCCGAAGCCTGTTTTCTTGCCTATATTTTTAGTTTCTTAGTCTCCATGTGGGAAGTACCTAGAACCGTGCTAAATATGTTACACATGTGTATCTGAAGCAAAAACCAAATGTTCCCAAGTCTGAAAATTGTGTTACTGAGAAATGGCCAAAAACAAAGAAAAACATAAAAATGGTTGCTCTGGACTTTCTTTTCCCTAGCAACGGTGACATATCAGTGCTACTGCTAAATTTTAAGCATGGTTAGTGTAAGAATTGGTTAAAAAAAAAGTATCACTGAGGACATCTGAGGTCTGGCCGCATCATATGGTGCAGTTATTATATAAATCTAAGTTTTGTTTTCATATCTGTTGCTAAGAAAGAAATCTACCATAGCAACCACACTTATTGACATTTCAGACGGACACCCGCACTCATTTGTCAACCATATAATTATAATAATAATTATTATAATAATAAAAGTAATAGTTCTGTTTTTTTAAAAGGTAGAAGTACTGAAAAAGCAAAATCGATCTGAAAAAAAGTTTTAGGCTGAAAAGGAATGCATATGTATGAATCATCAGAATGCCGATGCAAGCTATGAATGCTATTGCAGTATGAAACTCCCCCATGTGAAGAATAAGTCTCTGCATGAAGAGGGCATTCGTCCAACGAACCTCCCGGGCTTTTGCATAAATTTCCTGGTCCATTACCATGACCATCTTATCCAGTCCGAGCTTATCTGCAATATCAACACTTCGTTGCAAGATCGTGTACACTGTACTAAGCTCAGTAGGGCTGGCATCGATGACTGGAAGGTGGCCAATGTTTGACTTGGGTGGGATTGAAGTTTTCTGTCGCAGGGTATTGAAACCAGTCCATCCTGGCAAGACATCATCGTTCATCTCCGGCAACATGCTGAGGCAGTACGTACTATCCAAGCTGTGTGCATCATCTTGGATATGTGACTTTCAAGCTCCAATCGTACTCCCTCACTGTACGGCTGAGGTCCTTTGACCTCCACTATACAATATTCGTGGGGGGCTGGTTGTCGGGATTGTTTTTTTGTTTTCTTCAAGGCAGGTAGTTCTGGTTGTTTTATTGCCGTTGACTCAACCCTTTGAATTAGTTTGCCATTTGTATTGCGAGTTGTGTCTTTTCCTGACACTGTCTCCTCTCCGAAATCTATGTTGGCCCAAACCAGTGTTGTGTGTACGTTGGGCTTGATAGTGGGTGGGATATATTGCTCATCTCATTGAATCTGAAGCTCAGCCAGTGCTGTGTCATGTTCTAGTACTGGAGAATTTGAGAATGCCTAAGACCATTTAGAAGGCCGATCAACTGTGCTGAGCCAGTCATATGTCTGACGGACACGGCCAAAGCTGCGTGTTTTGGCATGAGCCTCCCCGCTTCAATCCGAGATTCATGATGTCTTGGCAAACAGAAATAATCTTGCGGCTGTTGATGTCATCTACTGCTACCTGTGAGTTGTTACCAGAAGCGCTCTTGTGATTCCTGTTGTCCATACAAGGAAATTAAAAAGCTCATCTGGTACCAAATTCTTTGCCTCATCCAGAGTTAATTCCTTGGCAGTTGGTGGCCATCTCAGTAGAGGACCGACATCAGATCTCTTTCATTAAATGCTTCAGTGCCAGAGCAGTATGGTACAAGGGTCTGCAATCAGGTCTTAAATCCAATCCCCCAATGGGAACTTTGGCTCCAGGATCCATGCTGGTATCCATGTCCGTCAGTCACACTTGTGCTCGTTTCTGAAAGCAAAACTCTTGACTGCCTCCTCAACAACTTCTTCTGTTGCAAGATTTTCTACAAAAACAAGATCACTCTCATTACTGTGCGATCAGACAAATTTCAGGAAATCAGATTTCTACATTCTACGTTTAAGATTATACGTTTTATAAGAAGCAGCATCGAAATCCTCCTTTGCAAAAATGCATTTCTTAAACAAACTGTTCAGCTTTGTCATTCTAAGAACTTCATTGTTCTTTACAATTCTGCCCTCTATCACTATCTCAGAAGTGCTTATATCCTGCCTTCTGTTGGGTCTTCCTGCTCCTTTCTGGACAGAAATCTGGTGTAGCTCTGGGTAGCAGCTAAGATGATACCTTGCTTCAAGGGCAGCAAAATCTTATCTCCAGTTATGCAACAGGATTGCCTCATCTTTGTAGGCTTCTGCTGCAAGGAGCAGCTTACCTGCAGTTATATTCTCTCATTGTACCAGCCTCTCTCTCCGTCTCTTTCGGCTGTGTGTCTCCACAGTGTTCTTGTCCTTCTTGCAGAGAGGCACTGCACTGGAAGAAGATGGGAAGCCCTCGCAGGTATAACAGTGGGGGTCTGTTGTTCTTGAGCGAAGCAGTCGAACCTTGGTGGCGGCTTCACTCCTCTCCTTCACTTTCTATACTGGTTCTGCAATGGCTGTGAAGGAATGATAAAATGGATATTCTAATCTGCACCACTGACAATGACCCTTGGTCAAAAAAAACAGTATTTTGCTGTGCTTGTGCGTGTTACGACCATAGTGAGAAGTTTAGAGTAAGTCAATTTACACAGAAATAAGTATATGGGGCTGAAGCAGGCCCACCAAATGGAAAGTGTCATAACCATTGAACTAAGGAACGAAAGTTGGATATAAGCATTTGTAGGCTGACGCAGTTTCAGAGGAAATACTGTCAAATCATGTGTACTCACGTTCATAGTTCTGATTTTCCCTTTTTTGCTTCTTCTTTGCTCTGTCGAGCTTGGATTTATCAGTGATATCCAATCGAATGTGGGATTATTGTGAATTTTTCTGGTGCAATAACCAGCTTCAGATCTAAACTTTCGATGGCATTCTCTGCAATTTTAGCTTCTCTAGTTCCAGTGAATTTCCACTGGTGAACACTGGTGAAAAGTTTTATCCAGCTACAGTCCGAAAAATAAATGATGCTGCCTTTGGCTCCTGCAACTATGTCCATGCAGCACCCATTTTTCTGGTGCATGCAATCACTGACTCTAATCGATCTAATACAGAAATCGTGATTGGCTGATTTTGCGGAATTGACAAATCATCATCATAGGCAGTCCCTCGAAATTGAGGAAGACTTGCTTCCACACTGAAAGTGAGTTCTCAGGTGGCTGTTCAGTCCAATACAGGAATTACAGTCTCTGTCACAGCTGGGGCAGACAGTGGTTGAAGGAAAGGGTGGGTGGGGAGTCTGGTTTGCCGCACGCTCCTTCCGCTGCCTGCGCTTGTTTTCTGCATGTTCTCGGTGACGAGATTCGAGGTGCTCAGCGCCCTCCCGCATGCTCTTCCTTCACTTAGGGCGCTCTTTGGCAAGAGATTCCCAGGTGTCGGTGGGGATGTTGCACTTTATCAAGGGGGCTTTGAGGGTGTCCTTGAAACGTTTCCTCTGCCCACCTGCGGCTCACTTGCCGTGTAAGAGTTCCGAGTAGAGCGTTGCTTTGGGAGTCTTGTACAGCAGTCTTGTGATTGGTCATTTAAGTAACTCGCTCTGGGTTTTGACGAGATTTCTGCCTATTTACTAATGAAAATTTCTGCAAAATGTGCACTTTTTGAAAATGGGAACATTGATTTTTGTGATACGTGGTTCCTAAACAAATATTGGTGTGAATATGAAGTACTTCCACAGAGGGGAGAACTGAAAAGCATTTTTTGGAGACTCGGCCCATGGTCTCCTGTGAATTTGTGAACAGTTGTAATATCCCACTCTGGAAGCAATAGTGTGCCTTTGGAGACCATTGTGCTCTGGTGCGCCATCAGCAGCACGTCAGTGGAACTGCAGCCCAAAGAGGTTCGGAACTCCACTCTGCTTGACTCTATTTAGTTATATAATTCAGGGCATTTTATAATAATTGACTAAGAGTTAAAATTCAGAACTAGAGTTTTGAATTTAGTGTCAACCAGTTGCACTTAAAACCCACACAGTTATGTTGATATTAGTAAGAGCAATAAAACACCGTTAGCAACCTCTTACCACTCAATATCCTCTCTTTTAAGTGATCCCGCATCTGTCGCTAAAGGCTAAATATGCTGAGATATTCCATGGAAACTATTCCCATAACAAACACGGTAGACTGAGCTTTATTTAAAGCAGAGAAAACTGTCCATCGTTTGAGGGTATGCCTATCAGGAAAGGATGAACAGGCTGGGTCTCTTGTCTCTTGAAAAAAGAAGGCTGAGAGGCTGACCGAATAGAGGTCTTTAAAATTATGAAAGATTTGTGGGGAAGAGCATAACTAGAGGCCATCAATGTAAGATAGCCACCAAGTAATCCAATTGGGAATTCAGAAGAAACTTCTTTACCCAAAGAGTGGTGAGAATGTGGAACTCGCTACCACAGGGAGTGGTTGAAGCGAATAGTATCGATGCATTTAAGGGGAGGCTAGACAAGCATATGAGGGAGAAGGGAATAGAGGGTTATGATGATAGATTTAGACGAGGAAAGATGGGGGGAGGCTCGAGTGGAGAATAAACGCCGGCATGGACAGGTTGGGCCAAATGACCTGTTTCTGTGCTGTATATCCTATGATTTTTGATGGTGAATTTAGTGCTTATCGAGGTGAGGGAAGTTTCATGCTGGTTTCAGTTCCAGGCTTCAACCGGGGTAATTTTCCCATGTTAGCGCTACCTTAGGGTTGGACGCACTCCTGGAAGTTTCATTACATGACCTCCAGTGCTCCGTGTAAGCTGCACTTTGTTCTGCGCTGCCTTTTTCTTTTAAACGCTCGCTCCTTTTAAATGTCTGCGCATACGCGATATTTACAGTGTAAAAGCCGGTAAGCATTGATGACCACTCAACCCCCAATGGGCAAACAGCCTTTTTTTCCCCATCTCCAATGTTTTTTTTATTGATAATAAATGACAGTGTTCAAAGAAAATGCAAATGAAAACACAATTTATTTTAATGCCCCTATGATTTATTCCTGGGGTTGCTTGCAGCGGTATCCAGGAGATTGGTCTTTAACTCCTGGAATGTCCAGAACAGTCCTGGAGCATCAGAAACCGTATACTCAGAATGTGTCGTGATTTCCTGGTACGTGTGGCTGGCAGGTAGAGGGTGTTGTTTTTCATATTTAGTCCTGGGATGTGGGCATCGCTGGCAAGGCCAGTATTTATTGGCTATCCCTAATTGCCCTCGAGAAGGTGGTAGTGAGCCGCCTTCTTGAACCGCTGCAGTCCGTGGGGTGAAGGTGCTCCCACAGTGCTGTTTGGGAGGGAGTTTCAGGATTTTGACCCAGTGACGATTAAGGAACGGTGATATACTTCCAAGTCAGGATGGTGTGTAACTTGGAGGAGAACTTGGAGGTGGTGGTGTTCCCTTGCGCCTGCTGCCCTTGTCCTTCTAGGTGGTAGAGGTCGCGGGTTTGAGAGGTGCTGTCGAAGAAGTCTTGGCGAGTATCTGCAGTGCATCTTGTAGATGGTACACGTTGCAGCCACGGTGGTGGTGGTGGAGGGAGTGAATGTTTAAGGTGGTGGATGAGGAGCCAATGAAACGTGCTGCGTTGTCCTGGATGGTGTCGAGCT
Organism: Pristiophorus japonicus; assembly: GCF_044704955.1. NCBI lineage: Eukaryota > Metazoa > Chordata > Chondrichthyes > Pristiophoridae > Pristiophorus > Pristiophorus japonicus. The sequence continues at coordinate 7,814,386 of NC_091983.1, read as the reverse complement.
TCTTGAGTGTTGTTGGAGCTGCACTCATCCAGGCAAGGGGGTAGTATTCCATCACACTCCTGACTTGTACTTTGCAGATGGTGGAAAGGCTTTGGGGAGTGATACACTCGCTGTAGAATGCCCAGCGTCTGACCTGCTTTTGTAGCCACAGTGACTGGTCCAGTTAAGTTTCTGGTCAATGGTGACCCCCCCCCAAGATGTTGATGGTGGATGAACTCAGAACACGGACCCTCAAGTCTCAACTTTGAAGACTCCGAGGCCAGGTGGAGCCTGCCTTCACCCCAACCCCAACCCCAGCTTTAATACAAGTAACGTTTTCCACCTTACACAGCTATCCACACGGCCTGACTGAGACGGACAATCCAGGGACAGGGGGCTTAAGCTGAGACAGCCCAACGTCCCTTCACTTTGCAGCCAGCAAACCAGAGGAGGTCCCCATCCCATCAGTTGGGTCGGAGAAAGGGTCGTGTTCCAGCCAACTGCATGGTTCAGATCCCCATCCCAGCCCCCACCCACAACCCCAGCCGTTGTTATGGAGATCTCACTTTGTTGGCACTCCACTCTTCTTAGCCTTATCACCTGAAAGCAGGCACTGGAATCTCAGAGTATCCTTGGGGCTCTGTGGAGCACTGTTGGCAGAGATTAAAACAGCAAGGCATGAGGAGGCTGTGCAGTCGAGGATCGCCAACCCTCCAGGGAATGCCCTGGAGTCTCCAGGAATTAAAGATTAATCCAAAGACACACTGCTGTGAAGCAGCCCTGGAGTGAAATCATAGGGGCGTTAAAAAAACGCTTTTTAAAAATGTTCTTTGAACACTTCTGTTCATCATTTATGCTAACAGTCAAGAATCGTCCAATCGGATAATGAAGAGTCTATTTGCTTTCCCATTGGCCAGTGCATCGTCAGGTTGGGCGTGTTGGGCCACCAATGGCGGGAGAGTGGGGGCGGGGCTGTTGGAGGGCGGTGGTCATGTGATGAAATCTCCAGAAACACGTCCAACCAGAGATGGTCATCCCTGCGCATCTCAGGGAGCCCGGAGACAGAGGAGCAATTGGGAAAAAAGCCACACATTTAAATAGGGCAAAAAACAGATAAATATTTCCTTTTTGTACATTGTGTCGTGTCTAGTTGGATGCTAGTTAACTCCACTGATTCCCCACAGGACACTTCCCTATCTCAGGAACGTTAGTTTTGAGTGATTCACCACAAAGTTAGACAGGAGATGGGGAGCCAGGCTACTCCTGTGTGCCTTGTAGCAACTGGTTACAAAGGATTGGGGGCTTGTTGTTCATCCGCTGTGTCCTGCAGGAGAGGAGCCTGTTGAGGTAAGTGTAATATATGCACCTGTGAGCAGGCTCAGAGGCTTGTGGAGCTGTTGCCTTAGCCTGGAGGGTGTTGCACGGAGCAGTCCCGTGCAATAACCGTTTAGGGTTGGTTCACGGACTCCCAGGCCGCCTGCAATTTCTGCGGCCTGGAGGAGTCCATGTTCCATGTTTATATAAAATGTGTGAGGTTGCAGCCCCTGTTGCAATACTTAAAGGGGCTGCTCCTCAATTTTTGGCTGCACTTCAGTCCCACACTCCTGATCTTTGGGCACCCGGTGCAGAGGGGAGCGGGCAGGTCAGAAGGCCTCCTCGTGGGCCTGCTCCTGGGCATGGCCAAGGTGGCCATTAATTGGTCCAGGCAGCGGGCGGTTGAGGGGCTCGTTCAGCCCGACTGCCTGCCACTCTTCCGCGGTTACGTTCGCTCCAGGATGTCCCTGGAGCACGCGGTGTCCACCGGTACGCTCGCGGCCTTCCATGAGAGCTGGGCACCGGAGGGACTGGAGTGCATCATCACCCCCGGCAACCAAATTTTAATTTGACCCTAGTTTCAAAAAGTTTTATTTGTTAATTTGTCAGTTCTCGTGTCCCTTTTAATAAGGGGGCACTTGTATTAATGTTACTTTAAAATAGTTGTGGAGCTGTTGCACTGTGAGTGGCTTAGCCAGTCACGTGATGTTCACAAGACTCAATAAAACCCCAGCCAGTTGAGTTTAGGTTCCCCATGATGAGGCGTGCAGTTGTGAACCTAGTGGATGAACTGGTAGTGTTCAGTTTGATTGTTAAAACTTTGCTAATAAACTAGCTGGTTCTTTACAGCAAATGTGTAGCTGTGAATTCTTAAACAAAGAACCCATGAAGCAAATACATCACTGAAGTGGAGATTAAAATAATTAACCTCGACACAGTCTGTTAGGAATTAAACACAAGTATATTTATTTTACTTGCAAGGGAGAAACGAGCCTGCAAGCCATCCCCTGCTGAACCAGCCACACTCGCTCTCACCGAACCAAGAACACACAGGGTTTTTATACAGTTACTCAGCCTATAATGGCCAGACATTCGATACATGAGACATACATTGATTTGAATGGACACAGCCCCTTGTCATTCAGGTGAAGCTGGTTCCTATCCCGCCTACCCCTAGGACCTTTTCCCCCAATGCATTTCTGGGTTGTTTCTGCAGCTTTGGAATGTTATGTTATCTCTCCTGTGCCTGGCTCCAACTCTCATGTTATTTGACCTCTCTCATACTGGGTACTGCTTTTGCTGAAGTGTCGGTCTGAGACATAGCTTTCTCATGTTCTCTCTTATATTAGGACATGAGGGAACTGATGAGACCTTGAGACATAGCGCGGATTTTACATTCTTGATTCTTACTTGCATCTAATTCAAAGGATGCTTCTGCTTTCTGCACATGCACACTTTAGCCCTTTATTCCTTGTCTGATTTGTCCAGTGTGACTTATTGTACCACTTCAACCACAGTAGGGACTAGGCCTTCAGCACAGTGACTAACGGTTTATGCCAGTCAGTTGTTTTCATTGTGAACACAATATTTAGTCAAGACAAATTCCAAATATGTCGTGTGGGACTTGGCTACATGAAAATCTGGTTAACAGCAGAGGCCTGGGTGCCCCTCCACTGGAGAACAGTACAGGAAGGGTTAAATATTGCAGAGAAGCCTGATCAGACGCATGGTGATGTGACATGCTGAGACACAACTGAATTCTCCACATGGGTTGCGGTACTTCTCGAGTCCAGTTACATGTCCCTGGGCCACTGTCGGTTTGGTCTACGAGAGAGACCAGAACAGCAACATAAGCAGCAAGGGACAGAAATAGCAACTTCAACCCCATAGTTCCATTGGTCCGGGCAGCATGATCCAAAGTACAGCCTCTGCTCGGGGAAATCTGAGCAGTGTGGATGAAGACGGTGATAATCTTGCACTGTCCTTCATCTCCATCTCCCAGAGATAGCATCTTCAGTCAGCGCACTTTGAGATGTTCTGAGTTTTTAGTGGTGCGTTTGTTACCTGTGAGACCGGGTGTGTATGAATTAGCAGCAAACGAGATTTAGTCTTGAAATAAAAACAGAAAATGCTGGAAACACTAAGCAGGTCAGGCAGCATCTGTGGAGAGAGAAACAGAGTTAACGTTTCAGGTCTGTGACCTTTCGTCAGAACTGGAAACAGTTAGAGATAAAGCAGGTTTAAATCTATACCTCTTTGAGACCCATCGTTACCTGTCCCATCACCATCTCCTTTTGCCTTGCACCATCATCCCTTTTGTCATTCAATCTCTCCTACCTTCCACCCTATCACAGACCTTCCCGGTTGGTCTTTCTTCCCTGTCATGTATGTACATGCTGTTTGTAGCCACCAGATGGAGTCATTGCTGGAGGCCACTGAGCAGCACACACATGGTGCTGCTCTGGTATAAAAGGCCAGCCATTTTGTGAGTCAGGCACTTTGGGCCAAAATAAAGCAGAAGCAAGTTTGTCCCTTGCTTAGTTAAACAGTACTCAGTGTGAACCTTTATCACATACATAACATTCCCCTTCCCCACTTTCCCTGCTTCTGCACCTCTTAAAACCTGTTACACTTCGCAGTGTTTTACTGTTGTATTAGTGATTCAATCCTGGCCGTTGACATTGAGCCCATTTCTTGCTTGGGCTGTCCTTGGAAGTTACTTTGTACCAATAAATTCTCTGGTTCTGTGCTCCATACAAGGAGCCTCACTGGAAGGGAGCATGTGGCAGCAATAGGGTGCAACACTGGGGTGCGATTCCAAGACCTGAGCTGTCTTTGAGTATGGCGCCCAGCTGAAAGGGTGGGATCACAGAATCTACCCTATAAAGGAACTGTTATGTAAGTAAACATTATAATTGTGTAAGACTTGCCACCAGATGACGCACCTGTTGGAGGCCCAAGGCCAGGTGTGTTGTGTATCTGTAAAGCATGCACTCCCATGTTCCGCCATCAGGGAGCTCATCCCCTGAAGTCCCAAGGGATCCCAGCATCCCTTGGGAGCACTGTATATAAGCCGGCCCCTAAGGCCTGTTCCTCACTCTGGAGTGTCTTATTAAAGACTGAGGTCACTGTTACTTTAACCTCCCTGTGTGCAGCCTCATCTGTGTTAGGAACACAATAACCTGCACACCTCATGCAAGCAAGTATAAAAGGTTGTCTGCCAGGCTGCTTCAGCACTCTGGAATTTTATTAAAGAGACTAAATTCACATCAGTTTAAGCTTACCGTACTCAGTCTTATGGAGTTGTTCTAAACAGAACAGGAACCACTTGCTATAACTAATTCAGTGGCCTTTTGAGTACTATAGATAAGATGCCTAGCAAAGTAGCCTTAGATTTCCTATCCGGCTGTTAGACTGATGGAGTCATAGTGCAGTGGTCATGTCATCAACGGTATCAGCATTGTTTTGCCCTTTTCAATTTAAAGAGCCCCTCCCTCCATCACCATAGCAACACCGGACACTAGGGGCATGCAGACTAATACTTTTGTGGGGGAAATAGTAGACAATGGTCAAGCAAGCGCCAGAGTGTTCATGTCCTTCGCATGAATAGTGAGGCCAGAGCTACCCTAAATACTGGGCTTCGGGCCTCATTATAATGGCGCCGGCGAGGTGAGAAGAGCTTGCTGGTAAAGGGAGGGCAATAGCAGGCCGCTGCTAGTGTCACAGCGGCCCTCAGGCAAGTGGGTCCGGGTGTCGGGGCTGGGGATTGGGCTCAGAAGGGGTCGGGAGCTCAGGTCAAGGAGGGTTCGGGAGTGGAGGTCAGGGTCGGGAGCGGAGGTCAGGGAGAGGTTGGGAGTGGAGGTCAGGAGGGGTCGGGAGCGGAGGTCAGGGAGAGGTTGAGAGTGGAGGTCAGGAGGGGTTGGGAGCGGAGGTCAGGAATGGTCAGGAGCAGAGGTCGGGAGAGATCGGGAGCGGAGGATCAGGGATAGGTTGGAGCAGAGGTCAGGAGGGGTTGGGAGTGGAGGTTGGGAGCGGTGGCGAGCTTTTGTTAAATACTGGGTTGAGAGGAGCACTCCCGTTCCTCCTTGTTGATAGCAAGTGGACCCAAGGTCTGGATTTAACGTGTGTAGCCAGCGCGAGGGCAAACCAATCCTGTACTGGGGCCACAGACAGGTGTCAGGCACAAATTTGCATAAAGGCTTAATGCCTGTGCCAGGTGTGGGCCCGGAACTAGTTTTTATCTTTTCAAATATGGCAGATGGCACATTACGGCCGGAATTGTAAGTGCATCTTGCCTGCCATATTTGGGGCATAGTAGGCTAGTTAGCGCCTGATAAATGGGCATAGTGTGGACCAATGTATCAGCCAATATGTCAGATGATGTGTTTCTCTCAGTCTCATCCTATCACAGTCCTCCTGCTTGTCTGTGGGCCGACATGTTGGAAGAACCTCCCTCCCTCTCCCATCTCTTGAGGCTGGAAATCCTGGAAGCAGCGGGGAGAGTGGATCCTGAAGAATTTCTCGCCCAAATCCGCTGACGGTAACGAGCGGGGGATCTGGAATCGAAAATAGAGTTCCAGCATTTTCCTTTCTGTTGCCTTCAGACTACTGAGCGTGCTCTGTTCTGAGGAGTATTGTGCACAGTTTTAGTCTCCTTACCTAAGAAAGGATATACTTGCCATAGAGGGAGTGCAGCAAAGATTCACCGGACTGATTCCTGGGATGGCAGGACTGTCGTATGTGTTATATATGCAGACTATAGATATACTCGCTGTGTAGTCACTGCATAGTTGCATAAGATGGAGACTTGTTACCTGATGTACTATCAATAAGGTTTACACTGTGTATATACTATGCTGGCACCACTAGAGGGTGCAACTGGTGGAGACCGGGGTTTCGTGCTCCTGTGGCAGAGGCTGTCCACCAGAGGGCACTGCAGGGGGAGGCCTGAGGGTCACCTGCATAGGGGTGCAGGGCCCAGTATAAAAGGCTGCCCACCATGCTTGTGCCTCACTCTGAAGTTACGAATAAAGGACCAAGGTCACTACAGTTTGAGTACAACACATTGCCTCGTGGAGTCATTCATAAGTGCATTACAGACATAACAGTATGAGGAGAGATTGGGAGTTTAGAAGAAAGAGAGGGGATCTCATAGAAACATATAAAATTCTGACTGGATTGGATAGACTGGATGCGGGGAGGATGTTTCCCCGGGGCTGGGAAGTCTCGAATAAGAGGTCACAGTCTCAGGATACGGGGTAGGAAATTTAGGACCGAGATGAGGAGAAATGTTTTCATTCAGAGGGTGATGAACCTGTGGAATTGTCTACCATAGAAGGCTGTGGAGGCCAAGTCACTGAATATATTTAAGAGGGAGATAGATAGATTTCTAGAAACCAAGGGCATCAAGGGGTTTGGGGAAAAAGCAGGAATATGGTGTTGAGATAGAGGATCAGCCATGATCATATTGAACGGCGGTGCAGGCTCGAAGGGCCGAATGGCCTACTACTGCTCCTATTTTCCATGTTTCTATATTGGTCGCCATTCATTTGGGTCAGAGTGCACCAGCGAGGTGCCGACTGAGACGTAGTGAAGTGGATAATGTGTCCAACAGAGCCATTCATCCAGCAGCTCAGCACCGATGTCCATTAGACACGGGGTGGCATGCCGTGAGACTATTAGCTCTAACAGCGGTGGTGCTTTATGTCGGATAAAATGATGAGAATGAGAAACGGGCATGCAGTCATCAAACCCTTGGCTTCCTTTCACAGAGCTTACAACCAAATCCGCTGAAGGGTTTCATTTCATCCCCCATCCTCCAGCCTGGTCTGTAACTCGCCTCAATCCCAAGGCGGCAGCTGCCCAGGCCCTACTTGATCATCAGTCTGTTCTCGTAGCCTTCAATCCCATATTGATCCACACTCTTCTTGAAGAAATTCGGCCAATTCAGCCTGAACTGCTTCGGCCGACACATACACAGCGAATGCTGGAAATGCCCAGCGGATCAGGTCGCATCTGTGGGGAGAGAAACAGAGTTAACGTTTTGGGCCGGTGACCCTCTGTCAGAACTGGAAAATGTTAGAGCTTAGACAATTTTAAAGCAAGTGCAGGGGCAGGGTGAGGGGAGGATAGAATACAAGGGAGGGTCTGCGATAGGGCGGAAGGCAGGACAGATTAAAGAAAGAAAGGTTGCATTTATAGCGCCTTTCGTGACCACTGGATGTATCAAAGCGCTTTACAGCCAATGAAGTACTTTTGGAGTGTAGTCACTGCTGTAATGTGGGAAACGCAGCAGCCAACTTGCGCACAGCAGGCTCCCACAAACAGCAATGTGATAATGACCCAGATAATCTGTTTTTTTTTTAATGTTGATTGAGGGATAAATAATGGTCAGGACACTGAGTACCGGTTGAGGCCACACCTGGAATACTGCGTGCAGTTTTGGTTTCCATATTTACGAAAGGATATACTTGCTTTGGAGGCAGTTCAGAGAAGGTTCACTAGGTTGATTCCGGAGATGAGGGGGTTGACTTATGAGGGAAGGTTGAATAGGTTGGGCTTCTACTCATTGGAATTCAGAAGAAAGAGAGGTGATCTTATCAAAACATATAAGATTATGAGGGGGCTTGACAAGGTGGATGCAGAGAGGATATTGCCACTGTTGGGGGAGCCTAGAACTAGAGGGCACGATCTTAGAATAAGGGCCGCCCATTTAGAACTGAGATGAGGAGAAATTTCTTCTCTCAGAGGGTTGTAAATCTGTGGAATTCTCTGCCTCAGAGAGTTGTGGAAGCTGGGACATTGAATAAATTTAAGACACAAATAGTTTCTTAAACAATAAGGGGATAAGGGGTTATGGGGAGCGGGCAGGGAAGTGGAGCTGAGTCCATGATTGGATCAGCCATGATCGTATTAAATGGCGGAGCAGGCTCGAGGGGCCGTATGGCCTACTCCTGCTCCTATTTCTTATGTTCTTATGTAATGAGCAAAGGGATGATGGAGCAAGGCAAAAGGAGACAGTAAAGGGATAGGTAAAGCAACGAAAAGTGGGTCTCGAGGCGGGGGGGGGGGGGGTCTAAATGGCAACAGCAGAATCATTACCAACAGCTGCTGTCTGATAAAATGGGGGCCTTGGTTATGATCTGAAATCGTTGTCCTGTTTCATCCATCACCATCGCTGTCACACCAAAACACGGGAAAGTTTTCGGCATGCATGCTAGCGGATGGCAAGTTTGCCTGTGGCAGAGTGCGTCGGAAAAATCGCGGGCACGCTGCCAGTGAGCATGGGCGCACCCCCGGCTGCCAGGAGATTACGGCCATCGGGGTGCACGTTTAACATAGCCGAGTTTCAGCTGAGGTCTCCTTGTGAGCTACCCTGGTAGTTCCTGATCTGCAGCCTGTCCGAACGCTCCAGTGCACTGATTCAGACCTGCTAAATGATGCCATGAGCAGCTTTCTGCTCCCGCTCCATATCCAGTGACCTGTGCTGGATGGACATGTCCGTGGACTTTTGTGGATCCTTGGGGAACCGATACCTGTCGAATTGTACGATAATCATCGGTAGAACACTCCATTTAGAATACAATCTACGCCTGATCACGCAAAATCATTTGAGAGTTAGCCCCGGCTCAATAGTAGGACTCTGAGTCAGGTTCCAGCCCCACTCTAGACAAGTTGGTAAAGCTGTTTGTAAAAAAAAAGCATACAGGATCTTTGGCTTTATAAATAGAGGCATTGAGTGCAAAAGCAAGGAATGTTATTGTAATATATATAGCTCCATCCAGTGGACTACTGTGGCATTGCAGCCATTGCTGTTTCAAAGAAAAAACAGGGCAGGTCACCTGACGGCTTCCTGAAGTTATCAGCCATCTTCGAGCCTGTGTGTTTGTGAGGTCGTACCGAAAACATAACTGTTATTCTAAACCTTAGTAAATCACTGGTTAGGCTCCAGCTGGAGTATTGTGGCCAATTCTGGGCACCACACCTTAGGAAGGATGTCAAGGCCATGAAGAGGGTGCAGAGGAGATTTACGAGAATGGTTCCAGAGATGAGGGACTTCAGTTAGGTGGGGAGACTGGAGAAGCCAGGGTTGTTGTTGTTGTGTATGGAGAAAGAGTCAGACTGAACACGGTGAGCTCAAAGTAAAGTGTGACCTTAATCTTTTATTGCAGGTCTCCAGAGTGCCTCTTCAGCCTGTGAAGCCTCCTTAAACACCTGTGCTCCCAAGGGATTATGGGATCCTTTGGGAAGCCGGGGGATTAGCCCTCTGGTGGCTGTACAGAGTAAATACAAGTCCACATATATAACAACATTCCCCCCCAAAGTCAATAGTGTAACTATTTACAATGTGAGTCGATCTGGGGCCCTCCTTGCCCTGGTTGATCGTCTCGGTGTGAAAGCTGGTGTTGTTGAGTCATTTGTTGGGCCCTCGCTGGGCTGCTGTGCAGCTGGCCTTGCTGGGCTGCCTGGTGTGTTGGGCCCTGCAGGGCTGCTGTGGATGATGGGTTCTGCTTTGTGGTCAACCATGGTGCCGGTTGCCACTGGTGTGCATGTTGTGGGATCAAAAAAGTTGGGATCCAAGGTGGGTTGCTCAGGATAGTCCGTAAATCTGAGTTTGATTTGGTCCAAGTGTTTCCGGTGAATGAGTCCATTTGAAAGTTTGACCCGAAACACCCTGCTCCCCTCTTTGGCCACGACAGTGCCAGGAAGCCACTTGGGACCTTGTCCATAATTTAATACAAATACAGGATCATTGATTTCAATCTCACGTGACACATTTGCACTATCATGGTATGCACTTTGTTGAAGCCGCCTGCTCTCTACCTGTTCATGTAGATCAGAGTGAACTAACGAGAGCTTTGTCTTAAGTGCTCTTTTCATGAGCAGTTCAGCGGGTGGGATCCCAGTGAGTGAGTGGGGTCGCGTGCGGTAGCTAAGCAGGACTCGGGATAGGTGAGTCTGCAGTGAGCCTTCAGTTACCCTCTTCAAGCCTTGCTTGATGGTTTGCACTGCTCTCTCTGCCTGACCATTGGACGCTGGTTTAAACGGGGCAGATGTGACATGTTTGATCCCGTTACGGGTTATGAATTCTTTGAACTTAGCACTGGTAAAACATGGCCCATTGTCGCTCACCAGGACATCGGATAAGCCGCGAGTGGCAAATATGGCCCGCAGGCTTTCAGTAGTGGCAGCAGACGTGCTAGTCGATATTATCTCACATTCAATCCACTTGGAGTACTCGTCTACAACCACAAGGAACATTTTACCCAAAAACGGGCCTGCATAGTTGACGTGTACCCTAGACCACGGTTTGGAGGGCCAAGACCATAAACTTATTGGCGTCTCCCTGGGTACATTGCTTATCTGCGAGCATGTATTACATCTGTGAACGCAGGACTCTAAGTCCGCATCGATACCGGGCCACCACACGTGGGACCTGGCTATCGCTTTCATCATCACGATGCCTGGGTGGGTACTGTGGAGGTCATTGATGAAGGTGTCTCTGCCCTTCTTGGGGACCACTACTCAACTGCCCCACAGAAGGCATTCTGCCTGTATAGACATTTCATCTTTGCGCTGCTGGAACGACTTTATCTCTTCCTGCATTTCCACTGGGACACTGGACCAGCTCCCGGGAAGCGCACAGCTTTTGACTAGAGATAACAAGGCTTGTCCAGGTTTTGATCTGTCTGGCAGTGACGGGTGATTGCTCACTCTCAAATGCTTCCATAACCATGGCTAGATCTGCGGGCTGCACCATTTCCACCCCTGTGGTGGGCAATGGCAGCCTACTGAGAGCATCGGCGCAGTTTTCTGTGCCTGGCCTGTGGCAGATGGCGTAGTTGTATGCGGACAATGTGGGCGCCCATCTCTGGATGCGGGTCGATGCATTGGTATTTATCCCTTTACTCTCGGAAAACAGGGACATAAGTGGCTTATGGTCAGTTTCCAATTGAATTTTAGCCCAAACAGGTATTGATGCATTTTCTTTACCCCATAGACACACGCTAACGCTTCTTTCTCCATCATGCTGTGGGCTCTCTCAGCCTTAGACAGACTCCTGGATGCATAAGCAACCGGTTGCAGTTTCCCTAAATCATTAGCTTGTGCAATACACACTCGACGCCATATGATGACGCATCATAGTACCAAACGCTTACCTGGATCATACAACACAAGCAATTTGTTTGAGCATAACAATTTTCTTGCTTTTACAAAGACATTTTCTTGGCTTTTACCCCAACCCATTCGCCCCCTTTTCGTAGTAAGATATGTAGTGGTTCTAACAGTGTGCTGAGACCCGGTAAGAAGTTACCAAAGTAGTTCAAGAGTCCCAGGAATGACCGCAGCTCCGTCACGTTCTGTGGCCTCGGTGTGTTCTCGATTGCCTCCGTCTTCACGTTGGTGGGCCTGATGCCGTCTGCTGCAATCCTCCTTACCAAGAACTCCACTTCAGGCACCAGGAAAACGCACTTTGAGCGTTTCAATCTGAGCCCCATGCGGTTGAGTCGACTAAGAACCTCCACCAGGCTCTGCAGATGCTCGACTGTGTTCCGACCTGTGACCAAGATGTCATCCTGGAAGAGCACGGTGTGCGGGACTGACTTCAGTAAACTTTCCATGTTTCTTTGGAATATCGCCGCCGCTGATCGGATTCCAAACAGGCATCTGTTATAAACAAAAAGACCTTTGTGCGTGTTGATGCAGGTGAGGGCCTTCGATGATTCCTCCAGTTCCTGTGTCATGTAGGCTGAAGTCAGATCCAGCTTCGTGAACATCTTTCCTCCCGCCAGTGTTGCAAAGAGGTCGTCGGCTTTTCGTAGTGGGTATTGGTCCTACAGGGAGAAACGATTGACAGTTACTTTGTAATCGCCACAGATTCTGATGGTGCTGTCTCCCTTGAGGACTGGGACAATAGGACTGGCCCACTTGCTGAACTCGATCGGTGAAATGATGCCCTCTCTTTGTAGCCGGTCTAGCTCGATCTCTACTCTTGTGATGGATGGGTCGCGCCCCCGGAATTAGGTGGATCTGCACTTTTGCTCCTTGGAATTTCCCTATGCCTGGTTTGAACAGCGAAGGAAATTTGTTTAAGACCTGGGCACATGAAGAGTCGTCAGCAGGCGATAGTGCTCGGACGTCGTCCCAGTTCCAGCGCATCTTTCCCAGCCAGCTCCTGCCGAGCAGCGTGGGACCATCGCCCGGTACCACCCAGAGTGGTAGTTTGTGCACTGCTCCATTGTCGGAGACATTTACAGTAGCTTTGTCGATTACAGGAATCAGTTCTTTTGTGTAAGTTCTCAGTTTCGTGCAAATTGGAGTTAAGACTGGCCTTGAGGTCTTGTTGCACCACAACTTTTCAAAAGTCTTTTTGCCCATGATGGACTGCCTCACGCCTGCGTCCAGCTCCATTGACACCGGGAGTGCATTTAATTCAACATTCAGCATTATGAATGTTGACAATTCGTGGTAAATGTGTGTACCCCATGTCCGTCTGCCTCCTCGATCTGAGGCTCTGTTTCGTCGTGATCCTCCTCTGCAACATGGTAGTTTGCAGGTTTAACAGGCTTAGCAGCTCGCCTGCACACTCGTTGGAGGTGTCCCATTGTTCCACAGCCCTTGCAAATGTATCTTTTGAATCGGCATGAATGGAAACGATGATCACCCCCCGCAGCGCCAACAAGGTGTTAATGGCCTTGCATTCATCACCCTTGATGGTGGACTCTGAGACATCTGCGGACATGCAGCTGCAGGTATGTGTGACCTGCCCTGTATATTACGATTCGAAAACAACATCACTTTGTTCACAGTACTTGTAGCAGCACTTGTGTGCTGAGAGATTTGCTTCGTATTGTCACTGGTGGCTATAAACGCCTGGGCTATCGCTATGGCCTTACTCAAGGTTGGGGTCTCTACAGTCAAAGGTTTGCGAAGTATGGTTTCGTGGCCAATGCCAAGTACGAAAAAGTCTCTGAGCGTGTGCTCCAAATGTCCTTCCAATTCGCAATGTCCTGCAAGGCGTCTTAGCTCGGCGACATAACTCGCCACTTCCTGGCCTTCAGACCTTTTGTAGGTGTAGAACCGGTACCTCGCCATCAGAACGCTTACCTTCGGGTTCAAATGCTCTCGGACCAGTGTGCACAAATCGTCGTACGATTTCTCCGTGGGTTTCGCTGGAGTGAGCAAATTCTTCATGAGGCCATACGTTGGTGCCCCACAGACAGTGAGGAGGATCGCCCTTCATTTGGCAGCGCTCGCGTCCCCATCTAGCTTGTTGGCCACGAAGTTTTGATCGAGTCGCTCCACAAAATTTCCCAACCATCTCCCTCCGAAAATTTCTCCAGGATGCCCACTGTTCTCTGCATCTTTGGGTTCGCTATCTGTAACTTGTCGCCAGTTGTTGTGTATGGAGAAAGAGCCAGACTGAACACTGTGAGCTCAAAATAAAGTGTGACCGTAGTCTTTTATTGCAGGTCTCCAGAGTACCTCTCCAACCTGTGAAGCCTTCTTAAGTACCTGTGCTCCCAAGGGATTATGGGATCCCTTGGGACTCCGGGGAATGAGCCCTCTGGTGGCTGTACAGAGTAAATACAAGTCCACATATATAACAGTTGTCCTTAGAGCAGAGAAGGTTAAGGGGAGATTTAATAGAGGTGTTCAAAATTGTGCAGGTTTTTGCTCGAGTAAATAAGGAGCTGCTGCTACCACTGGCAGCAGGATTGGTACACAGAGGACACAGTTTTAAGATCATTGACAAAACATCTGAGAAGGCAAGAAGGAAAACTTTTAAGCAGCGAGTTGTTGTGATCTGGAATGCGTGGCCTGAAAGGGTGCTGGAAGCAGATTCAATAGTAACTTTCAAAAGGGAGTTGGATAAATACTTGAAGGGGAGAAATGTGCAGGGCTGTGGGGAAAAGACTAATTGGATTGCTCCTTTAAAGAGCCGGCATAGACACGATGGGCCGAAAGGCCTCCTTCTCTGCTTTATCATTCTGTGATCCAGTGGAGACAGGTTTCTGTGAACATTCACTTCCTTTTAGCCCCATTTGCGATCTGAAAAGATTGAAGTGTTATATTTGCTTTTCTTGCTTTACGTTGATGGTTATTTTTATTCAGGGCCCCAGCTCCTTCTCTTATGTTCTGTGTGCTCACTGCAGTAATCTGTGCAATGAAACATGGCCTAAACTAGTTAGATTTACACTTTTACTCAAAGGTTTATTGTCACTTCTGAGGTTTGAACTGTTGTATCTGGTAGACTGTGTTCCTGATGTACGTCTGCTCTATGGAAGCCATTTTTGCAGCTAACCACTAGAGGGCGAACGAGACCAGCCTTGTTAGATTCAGCCAGCAGATATCTTACAAAGTATTTACAGCACAGAAACAGGCCATTCAACACAACTGGTCCATGCCAGTGTTTCTGCTCCACACAAGCCTCCTCCCGCCCCTCTTTATCTAAGGCATCAACATATTAACCTATTTAAAAAAGGAGGCAGACAAAAAGCAGGAAACTATAGACCAGTTAGCCTAACATCTGTGGTTGGAGAAATGTTGGAGTCCATTATTAAAGAAGCAGTAGCAGGACTTTGCAATCTTTCTCCATTTAAATAATAACTTGCTCTTTGATTTTTTCTGCAAAAATGCATGACCTCTCACTTTCCAACATTATACTCTCATCTGCCAAATGTTTGCCCACTCACTTAGCCTCTCTATGTCCTTTTGCTCATGGACTTCTTTGTCTCAAAGATTGAGACCATCCGATCAGCTGCCTCTGCCTCTTCCCTTCCTTCCCCTAGCCCACCGGGCCAAACTTCCTCTGAGGCTCCCACCTACCCTAGCCCTAAACTCACATCTTTCTCCAGTTTCTCTCCGATCTTTCCTCATGACCTCTCCATGCTCATCTTGTCCATGAGACCCACTTCCTGCTCCCTTGACCCTATTCCTACTAAACAGCTGACCATCCAACTTACTTTTTTGGCTTCCATGTTAGCTGATATTGTTAACGGTTCTCTCTCCTCAGGTGCTGTCTCCCTCTCCTTCAAATCTGCCGTCATCACCCCGCTCCTCAAAAATCATACCCTTGACCCCACTGTGCTTGCTAGCTATCGCCCCGTTTCCAACCTCCCGTTCCTCTCCAAAGTCCTTGAACGTGTTGTCGTCTCCCACAACCGTGTCCATCTTTCCCGGAACTCCATGTTTGAATCCATTCAATCAATTCCCACCCCTACGGAAATAGCTCTCATCAATGTCACAAATGACATCCTTTGTGACTGTGACATTGGTACACTATCCCTCCTCGTCCTCCTAGACCTGTCTGCAGCCTTTGACACAGTTGACCAGTCCATCCTCCTCCAACGCCTCTTCACCATCATCCAGCTGGGTGGGACTGCACTCGCCTGGTTCCATTCTTATCTATCCAATCGTAGCTTGAAAATCTCCAGCAAAGGCTTCTCTTCCCACTCCCACATCGTTACCTCTGGTGTCCCCCAAGTATCTATCCTTGGCCCCCTCCTATTTCTCATCCATATGCTGCCCCTAGACGATAACATCTGAAAACACGGTGTCAGTTTCCACATGTACACTGACGACACCCAGCTCTACCTCTCCACCACTTCTCTCGACCTCTCCATGATCTCTAAATTGTCAGACTGCTTATCCAACATCCAGTACTGGATGAGCAGAAATTTTCTTCAAGTAGATATTGGGAAGACCAAAGCCATTGTCTTTGGTCTTTGCCACAAACTGCGTTCCCTAACCACTGACTCCATCCCTCTCGCTAGCATCTATCTGAGGCTAAACCAGACTGTTCGCAACCTAGGTGTCATATTTGACTCTGAAATGAGCTTCTGGCCACATATATACGCGGCATTACTAAAACTGCCTATTTCCACCTCCGTAATATTGCCCGTCTCCACCCTTGCCTCGGCTTATCCGCTGTTGAAACCCTCATCAATGCTTTTGTTACCGCTAGACTTGACTACTACAATGCACTCCTGGCTGGCCTCCCACATTCTACCCTACATAAACTTGAGGTCATCCAAAACTTGGCAGCTCATGTCCCGATCACCCATCACCTCTGTGCTCACTGACTTACATTGGCTCCCAATTTCAAAATTCTCATTCTTGTTTACAAATCCCTCCATTGCCTCACCCCTCCCTTTTCAGCCTCACAACCCCACGAGATGTCTGCGTTCCTCAAATTCTCAATTATAACAGCTCAACCATTGGTGGCCGTGTCTTCAGCTGCCTGGGCCCTAAGTTCTGGAACTCACTCCCTAAACCTCTCCACCTCTCGACCTCTCTTTCATCCTTTAAGATGCTCCTTAAAACTTACCTCTTTGACCAAGCTTTTGGTCATATGCCGTAATTTCTTTTTAGAACATAAGAACATAAGAAATAGGAGCAGGATTGGGCCATTTGGCCCCTCGAGCCTGCTCCGCCATTTAATAAGAACATGGCTGATCTGATCATGGACTCAGCTCCACTTCTCTGCCCTCTCCCCATAACCCTTTACTCCCTTATTGTTCAAAAATCTGTCTATCTCTGCCTTAAAAATATTCAATGACCCAGCCTCCACAGCTCTCTGGGGCAGAGAATGCCACAGTTTTACAACCATCTGAGAAAAGAAATTCCTCCTCATCTCAGTTTTAAATGGGTGGCCCCTTATTCTGAGACTATGCCCCCAAGTTTTAGTTTGCCGTATGAGTGGAAATATCCTCTCTGCATCCACCTTATCGAGCCCCCTCATTATCTTATATATTTCAATAAGATCACCTCTCATTCTTCTAAACTCCAATGAGTATAGGTCCAACCTGCACAACCTATCTTCATAAGTCAACCCCCTCATCTCCTGAATCAACCTAGTGACCCTTCTCTGAACAGTCTTCAATGCAAGTATATCCTTCCTTAATTTTGGAGACCAAAACTGTAAGCAGTACAGGAGTGGCCTCGCCAAAACCCTGTACAGTTGTAGCAGGACTTCTCTGCTTTTATACTCTATCCCCCTTGCAATAAAGGCCAACATTCCATTTGCCTTCCTGATTACTTGCTGTACCTACATACTAACTTTCTGTGTTTCATGCACAAGGACCCCCAGGTCCCTCTGCACTGCAGCACTTTGCAATTTTTCTCCATTTAAATTATAATTTGCTTTTCTATTTTTTCTGCCAAAGTGGATAACCTCACATTTTCCCACATTATACTCCATCTGCCAAATTGTTGCCCACTCACTTAGCCTGTCTATATTGCTTTGCAGATTTCTTGTGTCCTCACAATATGCTCTCCCACTCATCTTTGCATCATCAGAAAACTTGGCTACATTACACGGTCCATTCATCCAAGTCATTAATATAGATTGTAAATAATAATAATAATAACTTTGATTTAGGTAGCACCTTTAACATAGTAAAATGTCCCAAGGCGCTTCTCAACAATTTTATAACACATTAGATATTGACCATTGAGGGAAAGAAAGAAAAAGCGTGAGAAGGAAGTGTGAAAAGAGGTTAAAGGCTCGGGTGTGAAGCGGTAGCCAACATGTGCACACAGATAGACACAGATATGTAAAACCATAAAAAACCAAACTCAAATTACATTGTAAATAATACAATAAGGAGTATACAATAGTAAAATCAGTATAATAAAGATTAATTATAATTAAACAAAATTAAATAATATACACCATAATTATAAATTAATTTAAAATGAGAAAATCAGCAATTGAAGCAAATTAAATTAGTTACTAGCTTTCTTTAAGATTCATTCGCTGTCCAGTGATTCAATTAATCTGGAAGAACCAATCACCGTCCTCCATCCTTGTGATGTCATAATTTTATTATTCTTGATTTCTCATTGTGCTCACTTGATAGGACCTGTAATAGCTCCAGGCTCAAGCTGCCTCCGTTGTCAGGGAGACGCTGATGTTTAAATCTCCCTCCAGCTGCTTCAGGCTCGAGCTGCCTCTGTTGTCAGGGAGATACTTATGCTGAGGCCCCAGCACCGATCCCTGCGGTACCCCACTAGTTTCCCAACTGGAAAATTATCCGTTTATCCCGACTCTCTGTTTTCTGTTAGTTAGCCAATCCTCTATCCATGCTAATGTATTACCCCCAACCCCGTGAGCTTTTATCTTGTGCAGTAACCTTTTATATAGCACATTATCGAATGCCTTCTGGATATCCAAATACACCACATCCACTGGTTCCCCCTTATCCACCCTGCTCTTTACATCCTCAAAGAATTCCAGCAAATTTGTCAAACATGATTTCCCTTTCATAAAACCATGCTGACTCTGCTTGATTGAATTATGCTTTTCCAAATATCCTGCTACTGTTTCCTTAATAATGGACTCCAGCATTTTCCCAATGCCAGATGTTAGGCTAACTGGTTTATAGTTTCCTGCTTTCTGTTTGCCTCCTTTTTTAAATAGGGGTGTTATATTTGAGTTTTCCAATCCGCTGGGACCTCCCCAGAATCCAGGGATTGTTGGTAGATTACAACCAAAGCATTCACTATCTCTGCAGCCACTTCTTTTAAAACTCTAGGATGCAAGCCATCAGGTCCAGGGGACTTGTCCGTCTTTAGTCCCATTATTTTACTGAGTATTACTTCTTTATTGATAGTGATAATATTAAGTTCCTCCCTCCCTATAGCCCCTTGATTATCTATTATTGGGATGTTTTTAGTGTCTTCTACCTTGAAGACCGATACGAAATATTTGTTCAAAGTCTCTGCCATTTCCCTGTTCTTATGCGGCTCGGTGTCAAATTTAACTGTTTTGTCTTATAACATTATTGTGAAGCGCCTTGATGGGTTTTACTACATTAAAGGTGCTAAAAAAATAAAAGTTGTTGTTGTTTATATTAACTGCACCTCCCAATTTGGTGTCATCCAGAAATTTTGAAATTGCACTTCCGATTCCAAATCATTTTGGTAAATGGTGAAGAACAATAGTCCCAGCACCGATCGCTGTGAAATACCACTTCCCGGCATTTGCCAATCTGAGAACTACCGTTAACATAGAAACATAGAAAATAGGTGCAGGAGCAGGCCATTCAGCCCTTCTAGCCTGCACCGCCATTCAATGAGTTCATGGCTGAACATGAAACTTCAGTACCCCCTTCCTGCTTTCTCGCCATAACCCTTGATCCCCCGAGTAGTAAGGACTTCACCTACTCTCTGTTTTCTGTTTTGTAGCCAGCTTGTTATCCGTTCTGCTACTTATCCCCTAACGCCACATGGTCTGACCGTAATCATGAGTCTACTATGCGGCACCTTATCGAAGGCATTTATAAAATCAAAATATATTACGTTTACTACACTCCCCTTATCTACCCTTTCAGTTATTTCTTCAAATAACTCAATAAGTTAAGCATGACCTTCCCCTTTGGTATCTGTGTTGACTACTCGCTATTTTCATCTCTAGATGTTTTTTTCTAACATCTTGATTAAGGATTCCATTATCTTTCCGAACACTGTCACTAACGAATTGGTTTATAGTTACCTGGACTTGTCCCATCTCCCTTTTTATATATAAGAGTCACACTAGCTGTCCATCAGTCCTCTGGCACTATTCTGTTTCCTAATGAATGTTTATATATATGTAATAGTGCCTGCTATCTCTTCTCCAACCCCTTTTAATATGCACAGAGGCAATCCATCCAGACATCGGGTTTTATCCTCTCTAACTTTGATTGTTTATCAATTACCTCCTCACTTATCTTAATTATCAATTATCTTAAATGTCTTTATATCATTTTTGATCTCTTCTTCTCATGTCACATCCACCATGTTAGTCTCTCCACTATGTTCGTCTCTCCACTATGTTCGTCTCTCCACTATGTTCGTCTCCCTGGTAAAGACCGAGGCAACGCAATTATTTAATATTTCTGTCACTACCTGTGAGTTTATCGTGTGTATCCCTTAGTGGTCCTGTCCCTATCTGATTTTTCATTTGTTATTAATGTGTCTGTAGAATACCATATTTCTTTTTATATTCCTCAATAATTTACGTTATTAGTTTCTCTTTGCCATTCTAATTTTTTTTTGATTTCTTTCTTAATCTTTTCGTATTCCCTTTTGTCATCCGCTCCTTTGTTCTCTATGTAGTTAGTTCATTTTTCTTTAGTTTCAATTTTGCCCTTATTTCTTTATTCATCCATGGTGTGTCATTACTGGGTAGTTTGTTCTTAGTTTTTAGTGAGATATATTTATCTTGGATTCTATTGATCACCGTTTTAAATGTTTCCCACTGCTGTTCTAGTTCTTTCTTTGTCAGTAAACTATTCCAGTTTCTTTCCCCTAGTTCCATTATCACCCCCTTAAAATCTTCTTTTTTCCAATATATTACTTTTGTCTTTGTCTTATGTCCTCCTCAATCTTTATCTTAAACCTTATTATTTTGTGATCACTATTGCCTAGATGTTCCCCTACACTTACTTCTCTTACCTGTTCTGGTTCATTTCCCATTATTAGATCCAGCATTGCTCCCTCTCTCATATTGGGTAAGAAAGGAGTCCTGCATACATTGTAATAACCCCATTCTTTCTACCCCTTTTGATGCCTCATCTTGTCAGTTTATTTGGGGGCAATTAAATTCTCCTGTGATTATTATTCTGTCCTTTACTCATTTCACATATTTGCTTATATATTTATTCCTCCACCTCCTTTCCACTATTAGGTTGTCTGTAGTATACCCCTACTAGTGTGATTGATCCCTTCTTGTCTATTATTTCAATCAATATGGATTCTGTTTCTAATCTGGTGTTCCTTTCTTCTACTGCCATTATGTTATCTTTAATTAAAGAGCTACCCTACTCCCCTCTTCCTTCCCTATCCTTACTGATTGGGAATATGTAGTTGCCTGTCCTGCTCTTTATGTAGCTGTATTTCAGTGATTCCTGATATTTCTGGATCCTCGCTACGGATTCACCCATTTTAATTTGGACGCTGTGTACATTGCTGTACAGGCAGTTTAACTCGTCTTTAATAGTTGTTCCTTTTACTTTATTTTTAACAGTTCTTTTATACTAAAGGGATCAAGGGGTATGGAGAGAAAGCAGGAATGGGGTACTGAAGTTGCATGATCAGCCATGATCATATTGAATTGTGGTGCAGGCTCGAAGGGCCGAATGGCCTGCTCCCGCACCTATTTTCTATGTTTCTATGTTTCTGTTTTATAACTGTATTTGCTCCCTGAGCGTCTATGTTATCCTTAGAAACATAGAAAATAGGTGCAGGAGCAGGCCATTCAGCCCTTATTCCTTACCTTGGTCCTTACCTTAACTTTCATCTCTTATTTCTTTCATCATCGGACATATGCCATTTTCAGCAGACCCCGCCCCCCCGCCCACCCACCTTCATCATAGGCAGTCCCTTGAATCGAGGATGACTTGCTTCCATGTCAAAAAGTTCACAGGTGTTTCAATGAAGGACCTAATATTCCAGATCCCGAACTACATCCTGAAGGGTGGAAGATGCCTGTGCTTTTTAACGTGTGGTGGCCGTTGCACACCAGCCACCACACGGGCTTGACAGAGCTAGGTCTTGGTCCAGTAACAAGGATTAACCAAGATAACTGGAGACCAGCTCTGCTGAACGGACTTAGTGCGCACACATATCGCAGTGTGGGCTGGTCCGTGCTGCCCCTGGGCCCTCGCCTCTTCTGGGCCCCGAACTCGTGCCTCTCTTGGGCTCCGATCACAGCCCTCTACAATCTCTCACCGCTCCTTCGCCTCAACCTCGCCGCTCCTGCTGTACCTGCCCACGCACTGACCTGGATCTTGGTGACGTCCCTTTTCACTGCCGTTGCCCTCCTGCTGCAGCATGTGCTGCTCCCTGGAGTGATATGCCGCCACACTGCTCCTTCTGCTCCCCGGCCTGCTCCGATGGTGCTCGCAGGCCGGGGACCGCTCTTAAGATTTACCAGCCACCTTACTAGTATAAAGTCCTATCGACAGTCCAATTAATCCTTGTGCTAGGACACTGGTCCCACTTCGGTTCAGACAGAGCCCGTCCCAGCAGTACAGCTCCTTCCTGTCCCAGTATTGATGCCAGTTTCCCATTAGTTGGAACTCCTCCTTCCCACACTGGACCTTCAGCCACACATTCGCATTCCTGATCTGCCTAACCCTATGAAAATTAATACGTGGCTTGGGTCGAAATCCCGAGATTACCACCCGTGAGCTCCTGTTTTTTAATTAGGTTCCTAACTTCTGATACTCCCTTAACAGGACCTCCTCCCTTTTCTTCCCGATGCCATTGGTCCCAACATGGACCACAACAACTGAATCTTCCTCCTCCCTTTCCAAGTTCCTCTCCAGTTGTTTCGAGTTGTTTTTTTTTACCTTTGCGCCAGGTAGGTAACACACCCTTCTGCAGAGGACGCTATCTTTCCTGCTAATTATCGAATCCCGTATGACTACAACATTTCTATTCTGCTCTTCCACAGCCCCACCACCCTGCCTTGGACTGCCCCCTGCTCCTTGAGGCTACTTCATGGTTCGCTCTTTTTAATGGACTGGAAGCCTTTGGAGTTAAAAGAAAGAAACCTTGGATTTATATAGCACCTTTCACGACCACCGGACGTCTCAAAGCATTTTACAGTTAATTAAGTACTTTTGGAGTGTAGTCACTGTTGCAATGTAGGAAACGCAGCAGCCAATTTGTGCACAGCAAGCTCCCACAAACAGCAATGTGATAATGACCAGATAATCTGTTTTTGTTATGTTGATTGAGGGATAAATATTGGCCTGGACACCGGGGATAGCTCCCCTGCTCTTCTTCCAAATAATGCCATGAGATCTTTTACGTCCACTTGGGAGAGCAGACGTGGCCTCAGTTTAACGTCTCATCTGAAAGACGGCACCTCCAACAGTGCAGCGCTCCCTCAGCACTGCACTGGAGTGTCAGCCTAGATTTTTGTGCTCAAGTCCCTGCAGTGGGACTTGACCCACAACCTTCTGACTCAGAGACACAAGCGCTACCCACTAAGCCACAGCTGCCACTTCAAGGGGCCAAATGGGTGCTATCAATAATGTCCTGAACTCTAAAATGCAGAAGAATTTCAGATTCCTGTTATACTGCTGCTGCTTATTGCTGGAGATGTTGGAACAAACATCAGCGACCTGTTTGCTGTATCTTTCCGAGTAGAGCGTTTGCTTTGGGAATCTCGTGTCTGGCATGCGAATTATGTGGCCTGCCCAGCGGAGCTGATCGAGTGTGGTCGGTGCTTCAATGCTGGGGATGTTGGCCTGGTTGAGGACGCTAACGTTGGTGCGCCTATCCTCCAAGGGGATTTGTAAGATCTTGCGGAGATATCGTCGGTGGTATTTCTCACTTGAGGTGTCTACTGTACATGGTCCATGTTCCTGAGCCATACAGGAGGGCAGGTATTACTACAGCCCTGTAGACGATGAGCTTGGTGATAGATTTGAGGGCCTGGTCTTCGAACACTCTTATCCTCAGGCGGCAGAAGGCTGCACTGGCGCACTGGAGGCGGTGTTGGATCTCGTTTTCAATGCTTGGTCTTGTCGATAGAAGGGAAAGAGCACACGGCAAACCAGTCCCACCCACCCCTTCCCTCAACGACTATCTGCCCCATCCATGACGGAGACTGTGGTTCTTGTATTGGACTGTACAGCCACCTAAGAACTCATGTTAAGAGTGGAAGCAAGTCTTCCTCGATTCCGAGGGACTGCCTATGATGATGATGAGGATGATGATGATGTATCTTTGCACAGCTGATTGACATGTTGCAGATGGCCCCTTGTGGCAGCCTAGAAGGACCTGGAGACAAAGAATATAGACTGGCTGTGGCTCTGGCTGCCACCAGCAGTGTAGCCCTTGTGACTGCAGATCATTGAGCAGCAAATGGCAGCGACTCTTGTTATTGCCTCCCTGGTGTACTTTAACCTGGAGAGGCAGTTCTCTTCCGACAGCTCAGTAGCTAATGATAGATATGGAAAGACCATCTGTGTCCTTAAATGTCCCTGGCTTTCCTTTCGCAGCCTCCCAAAAAGTGTAGGAAGAGTTGAGCACTAAATAATATGAACCATTTTCACAATTTTGGTTTGCAACAATCAATTTAAATAGTTGACCTTTAAGAAACAAATTGAAGATCTGATTGAATGGCGGAACAGGCTCAGTTGGGCGACATGGCCTATACCTGCTCCTATCTCTTATGTTCTTGTGTTCTAAATTCCTGAGTGGGCAGAATGTGACTGGCCTTCAACACCATGATGTGGGCAGAAGAAGCACATTGTGCAAATCGAGCGCTCACATCGTAAAATTTCCCATGAGTTAATTTGCATTGCGTTGCATCTGGAAATGAAACTCTCACCTCATTGTAGCAAGGGCGTTGTGTGCCACTCCTGAAAATGCTCTCTTCTCCCCAGGCAGTCAGGCAGCATTGTACGTGGGTGAAGCGTGTCCAACGTCCTCTCTTGGATCCCTCACGCTGTTGGGAACATGCCCACCGGCCAAGGAATTCAGCCCTTTGCCTTCTCAGAGCCAATGCAGTCCTAGCTGTCAGCATTGGCTCAGTGGGTAGCACTCTCGCCTCTCAGTCGGAAGGTTATTGCTTCAAGCCCCGCTCCAGAGACTTGAGCAGATAATCGGGGCAGACAGTTCAGCGCAGTTGGTGCAGACCCAGTGTATGCCGACTAACAAGGTGGGAGGGGTTGTTTAGGACACCTCACTTTCCTTTTGAGTTTATCTGTGGGTGTCCTAAACGACTGCTGGTGGGGCTTGCTCCAGGACCCTCCATCGACCAGAAGGTTCTGGGGAGCACCCAGAGAGTATGGCACCATGCCAGTTATGTTCCTGGACTCATAAGCCAGAGGACTTGATTAATAATCCAGAGACAACAGTTCCAATCCCACCGTGTCAGTGTGTGAATTTTGCCCAAATTGGGAGAGCTGTCCCACAGATTAGTCAAGCAACAGCCGATGCCCCAAACTCCTCCATCACCACCCCTGGATAGGTCCTGTCCCAACAGCAGAACAGGCCCACCAGAGATGGCGGCTCAGTCATGTAGGAAATGGCCCTGGGGGCCCACAAAATTGACTCCAGAGCCCATGAAATCTCAACGCTTCAAGTCGAACATGGGCAATGAAATCTCCTGCTGATTATCACCTATCTCCCTCCCTCAGCTGATGAATCAGTACTTCTCCATGTTGAACACCACTTGGAAGAAGCACTGAGGGTAGCAAGGGCACAGAATGTACTCAGGTTAGGGATCTCACTAAGAGTGGCTCGGCAGCACCATTGTTGACCGAGCTGGCCGACCACCTCACAGTCCTTGTGGAGACAAAGTCCACCTTTTCACACTGAGCACACCCTCCGTTGTGTTGTGTGGCACTCCCGTCGTGCTAAATGGGATAGATTCGGAACAGAATTAGCAGCTCAAAACTGGGCAACCATGAGGCGCTGTGAGCCATCAGCAGCAGCAGAATTGTATTCCACCACAATCTATAACCTTAGCCTGGCAAATACCCTCACTCTACCATTACCATCAAGCTAGGCCACTGAGGAGTGCAGAAGAGCATGCCAGGAGCAGCAGCAAGTATACGTAAAAATGAGGTGCCAAACTGGGAAAGCTGCAACATGCATGCTAAGCAGTGGAAGCATCATGCCATAGACAGGGCTAAGCGATCCCACGCGGATCCCAATGGATCAGGTCAAAGCTCTGCAGTCCTGCCGCATCCAGTTGTGAATGGTGGTGGACAATTAAACAACTAACGGGAGGAGGAGGCTCCATGGACATCACCATCAATGATGGACGATCGCAGCACATGAGTGCAAAAGACAAGGCTAAAGTGCTCGTAACTATCTTCAGCCAGAAGTGACGAGTGGATGATCCATCTTGGTCTCCTCCTGAGGTCCCCACCAGAACAAGCAACAAACCTGAGGACTGGGAGAAATTTAGAATTCAGCAGAGGAGGACAAAGGGTTTAATTAAGAGGGGGGAAAATAGAGTACGAGAGGAAGCTTGCCAGGAACATAAAAACTGAATGCAAAAGCTTCTATAGATATGTGAAGAGAAAAAGATTAGTGAAGACAAACATAGGTCCCTTATAGTCGGATTCAGGTGAATTTAAAATCGGGGACAAAGAAATGGCAGACCAATTGAACAAATACTTTGGTTCTGTCTTCACGAAGGAAGTCTGCATCCAGAGTACTTAAGGACGTGGCCCTAGAAATAGTGGATGCATTGGTGATCATTTTCCAACAGTCTATTGACTCTGGATTAGTTCCTATGGACTGGAGGATAGATAATGTAACACCACTTTTTAAAAAGGGAGGGAGAGAAAAAGTGAGTAATTATAGACCGGTTAGCCTGACATCAGTAGTGGGAAAAATGTTGGAATCAATTATTAAGGATGAAATAGCAGCGCATTTGGAAAGCAGTCCATGCAACAGAGTTGGTCTCCAGTCGTCCTGGTTAATCCTTGCCACTGGACCAAGACCTAGCTCTGTCAAGCCCGTGTGGTGGCTGGAGGGCAATGGCCACCCCACGTTAAAAAAATCCACGCACAGGCATCTTCCACCCTTCAATATGTAGTTCAGGATCTGGAATATTAGGTCCTTCATTGAAACACCTGTGAACTCATCCCTTTTTGGCGTGGAAGCAAGTCATCCTCGATACGAGGGACTGCCTATGATACGTATTCCTTCGCGTCAGGAGAATCCCGGATAGAACCCTCAAGCTTTAGTGCTCTCAGAGCAACCTGGGATGGACAATAAGTGATGCCGTGCCAGAGTCACGTACAACAGTCCCCATAAAGAATCTGTACAACCGATTGCGAAATCCCTGACAAATTTTCTACTTGATTTTCTGTCAGCCTCTTCAGCTTTCAGCTGTGAATAGATCACTTGAAAGCGACACTTTGAGCCAACAAAAAGAATTCCGTTACACGGTGAGGCATTCCTGTCTGCGGCTGCACGGACAGAAGATCTGCCTGGAGAAGAAACTGTAAATCCGATTTCGGAAACAGCTCACCTTTCCAGGAGGCCAGTAATTCCAGGGATGATGACGGGTGCTCAAACTGCCGAAACGATAAAGTATTTGCTTCATGGGATCTTTGCTTAAGAATTCATAGCAACACATTGCTATCAAGAAC
Organism: Pristiophorus japonicus; assembly: GCF_044704955.1. Taxonomy (NCBI): domain Eukaryota; kingdom Metazoa; phylum Chordata; class Chondrichthyes; family Pristiophoridae; genus Pristiophorus; species Pristiophorus japonicus. The sequence goes on along the minus strand of NC_091983.1, from coordinate 7,786,976 downwards.
TGGTTGGTTCATTAACAAAGGTTTAACAATCACACTACACATTACCAGTTCAACCACCATACCTCATCGTGGCTGACCAAGACCCAACTGGCTGGGGTTTTATTGAGTCTTGTGAACATCACGTGACTGGCTAAGCCACTCACAATTCAACAGCTCTACAACTATTTTAAAGTAAAGTTAAATCAAGTGCCCTTTTTTTTAAGGGCACCAAAAACCACAAATTAATAATGAAATATTAAAGGGAACCTTGCCAAATCAAATGAAATAAAAATTTGGCTGCCGGGCGTGATGATGCACTCCAGTCCCTCCGGCGCCCACCTCTCGCGGAAGGCCGTGAGCGTACCGGTGGACACCACGTGCTCCATCTCCGGGAACACCCTGGCGCGAACGTAACCTCAGAAGAGAGGCAGGCTGAACGACCCCCTCGATCGTCCGCTGCCTGGACCGGTTAATGGCCACCTTGGCCAGGCCCAGGAGCAGTCCTATGAGGCAACAGCTCTACAAACCTGTGAGCATACTCACAGGTGCATACATTGCAGGGTCTTACCCTGTGACCCCTCTCACCCAGCCCTCGGGATCAATAGGCCACAACCTTTAAATGATGAGAGGGGCAGATAATGGAGGTAAGCAGCAGAGTTAACTTGGACTGTGAGGGTAGAACGAGAGGACACCACTACAAAGTTAACACACAACCTGCACTGGGAGCGCTGATACAATTAATCCTCCTGCCACCCCTCAGTAGAATAATGGGGTCCCTTCTAAAAGCAATGTATTGGTCTCATTTAAAAATAATGGATAAGTATCTGGGTCCCAAATGTAATAGCAATATGTAATGAGTTTGAGGTCGTTAGCGCAAATGTTTTCCCGGAAGAATCACGCGACACTCTGGGTCGGTTCCAACATCAAAACGGCCTTTATTACGCCGGCGGGGAGAGAGCCTCTGGTCCAACTCCAGGCACTCCACTCCACCGAACAAAGAAATTCATCGATATTTATATGTTTTACAATAGTTCATTACAATTACTCAGCCCATGTCGGCTGGACACAATCCAATCATAACGATTACAAATTGATTCCACTGGCCAATGGAATTGGCCTCCAGACACCAGAGGACGGCGTGACCATCTCATGTTTTAGCTGGGGCTTATTCATGGCCTCGTGATATTCTCCAGACCCCCTTATCTCCACTGTCCTTGGGTTCTGCTTGCACCTAACCTCCTTATCTTTACACAGTCACAGGAGTTTCTTTGTTCAATATCCTGCTAGGACATCTTGTCTGTGGTTTGTTGATTCAGGATGTTCTGCTGAGCTCGCCCTTTCCAGTGTTCCTGTACACGGAACTGCAGTGTCATCAGCTACCCAAAAATGTAGTCAAGCTAACTGTTAGCTGAATTCCCCGAGTGCTTTGTGGAATCCCTGGCAGCCATTTTATATCTGGCTACCATTTTACATATACATACATGCATACATATATTCAGCAGGTGCCTTTGCCTTTGAAAATGCCCTACAACAGAGGTGTAGGCTAATTACCAGTGTTGGAGTCTGGGGCAGGACCTGTTTAAGCCCCATTAGAAGCTGTGCTTTCCTTTCTGGCCAGGCGCTGGGCCTTCTGACAGTGAGTGCACTGAAGTTGCTGGGAACTCGTGATCATATATATGGGGATGGGAAGTAACAGTGCAGGAGTGGCCAAAACCCATCAGTGGTGTGCCACCACACCAAGGGAGAGAAATTCGGTTGTTTAGCACCACAATTAGTGCCAGAGAAGGGCACTAAGGGCCCCTAAACACCGATCGGTGTGCTGTCAGCGCCTGCCGCAAACTTCAGTGAAGGTTTAGCCGCGGCACTGACAGATTGCGCTGCGCTAGCTAGCCCCGCCCACTCTGTGACATCACCAAGTGTGCAACGCCCCCGTAGCCCTGCATTTGCAAAGTTTACTCCATTGTCTGTGGTAGCGCCTGGCGCTGAGATCGGCAGGGGAAAGCAGTGACAATCCCGGGGCGATAGCATCAGGGTAAGTGCTGAAATTTCAGTTGTTAAACTTCTATTTATTTGTCGCAGTCGTGGAAAAGTGTGGGTGAAGTTGATTGAAATTTTCACCAGGTTTTTTTCCTCCATTAGCGGCATCTTAGCGCTCCACTCTCCTCTTGGGGCGATACAACAGAATATCTTCCAGCCCCACACCCCTCCGAGAACTCCGAGTGGTAAACACCGCCTCAAAGCAGGCAGTATCGAATTTCTAACCCCAGGTGTTATTCACACTGCACTAAAAGAGCAGTGCATGTTGGCAGCACCAGCTGATACCGCCGGAGATCGGAGATGCTTTAGCTTGGAATGTGTAGCTCAGTTGCTGGCTGGAGCAGATATTTTCGCCTTGCCCCTGACCACTTGAGGGTTTGTAGGAGCCTCAGGATATTCCCCATCCCACGCACACCCTGGAAGAGATTCTGCATTGTGTTATGGGAATTCCTTTCCTCCCTGTTTTGACGGAGGAGAATGAGCAATAGAGGACGGATGGATGGAAGGTGAGGTAGGATTTCAGGAGAATGCCATAAGAATAAGGATGACCGAGAAGATACCTGCCCCATCCCCCCGCCCCCCCACCCCCAACTAAAGAATTTACAGGCCACCTGATAAAGACTGCAGCGAGGCCTGGTGCATGAGAAGAGTCTGCTTTACCAAAGAGGCAGTTCAGGAGCTGTGCCAGCTATTGCAGGAAGTCCTGCAGCCACGAGCATCTGCCCAGGCAGCTCTGTCAGACCGCACTAAACTGCTATGCCACTGGATCCATTCAAGCAGCCATAGGGGACCTGTGTAACATCATCATCATCACAGGCAGTCCCTCGAAACGACTATGACTTACTTCCACGCCAAAAAAGGATGAGTTCACAGGTGTTTGAATGAAGGACCTAATATTCCAGGTCCCGAACTACATCCTGAAGGGTGGGAAGTGTTGTGTCCTTACACGCTACAGTAAATCAACACGAGGCACATACTGGAGACAGGGTCATTCTGTGACCTGCACCTTTATTCACAGGAACAAGAAGTGATAACCCTGCGTGGGACCTCCCTTCATATACCTGGATGACCAGGTGAGGAGCATCTCCCACAAGTTCACCCCCTGTGGTCAAGGTGTGCATTTCTCAGGTGTATACAGTGTACAGTGCTGTTACATAAAGGTTACAGTTATGTGAAGGTTACAAACATGACATCACCTCCCCCCAACGTCTTTGGGTCAAAGATTGAGTCTTTCAGGCGGTCGACGCTCTCTCGTGGAGCGCCGCAGTTGGGGCTCTGGTTATTGTCACTTGTGGTGATTCCGGCTCATCCAGACTGACCGCAGGGACTGTGCAAGCTGCTGATGGTTCTTGTTGCTCGTTCACTGGCAGTGGTGTGGGCAGCATCTCATGATTTTCCTCAGGTTCCTCAGTGTCCATGCTGAATCTTTTCTTTACTTGGTCCAGATGCTTGCAGCATATCTGCCCATTGTTGAGTCTGACCACTATGACTCTATTCCCTTCTTTACCAATTACAGTGCCCTCGAGCCACTTGGGACCCGCAGCGTGATTAAGAACAAATACAGGGTCATCGATTTCTATACATCTCCCCTTTGAGTTACGGTCGTGGTACTCATTTTGGGACTGGCGCTTGCCCTCAACAATATCTGGATGATTGAGGGACAGCTGAGTTTTTAGTGTACGTTTCATGAGTAGTTCCGCTGATTTGGACCGCACGTTCCGCCTGGCCATTGGAAGCCAGCTTGAATGGCGCTGTCCTGACATGTTTGATGCCATTACCTGACATGAACTCCCGGAATTCATAGCTAGTGAAACACGGGCCGTTGTCGCTAACTAGGATGTCCGGCAAGCCGTGGGTCGCAAAGACCGCACACAGACTCTCCACAGTGGTGGATGTCGTGCACGAATTCAATATGATGCACTCGATCCATTTCGAGTACACATCAACAACAATCAGGAACATTTTTCCCATGAACAGGCCCGCGTAGTCTATGTGAATACGTGACCATGGCTTGGTGGGCCAGGGCCACGGGCTGAGTGGGGCCTCCCTGGGGGCATTGCCCAGCTGGGCACACGTCGTGCACCTGCAAACACAGTGTTCCAGGTCTGCATCAATTCCCGGCCACCATACATGTGACCGGGCAATGGCCTTCATAAGCACGATGCCTGGGTGCTCGCTGTGGAGTTCCCTGATGAATGCTTCCCTGCCCCTCTGGGGCATGACTACCCGGCTGCCCCATAGTAGGCAGTCGGCTTGGATGGAGTGTTCATCCATCCGTCTGTGAAACGGTCTGACCTCTTCAGGGCATGCGCCGTGTGCGGGCGCCCAATCCCCAGTCAGGACACATTTCTTAATCAGAGATAGGAGGGGATCTCTGTTGGTCCAGATTTTGATCTGGCGGGCTGTGATGGGGGAGCCTGCGCTGTCAAAGGCATCGACAGCCATGACCATCTCCGCGCTTTGCTCCACTGCCCCCTCAGTGGTGGCCAGTGGAAGTCTGCAGAGCGCGTCAGGCAATTTTCGGTGCCTGGTCGGTGCCGTATGTTATAGTCATATGCAGCCAGCGTGAGAGCCCATCGCTGTATGCGAGCTGATGCATTGGCATTGACAGCTTTGATGTTGGACAACAGGGATGTTAACGGCTTGTGGTCCGTTTCTAACTCGAACCTTCTGCCAAAAAGGAAGTGGTGCATCTTTTTCACCCCGTAGACACATGCGAGTGCTTCCTTTTCAAGCATCCCATACCCCCTTTCAGCTTGGGAGAGCAACCTGGAGGCATAAGCCACAGGTTGAAGTTGGCCCTCATCATTACTCTGCTGCAACATGCACCCAACCCCATAGGATGATGCATCGCATGTTAAACCCATTTTCTTACAGGGGTCGTACAGGGTCAATAACTTATTAGAAAAGTAGGTTCTGCGCCCGATTGAAAGCCCGTTCCTGACAGTCCCCCCAAAACCAATCGCAACCCTTACGCAGGAGCCCGTGTAGCGGCTCCAACAATGTGCTTAAGTTCTGCAGAAAGTTCCCGAAATAGTTCAATAGTCCCAGAAATGAACGCAACTCCGATGTGTTGCCAGGCCTGGGCGCGCGACGGATCGCCTCCGTTTTGGATTCAGTAGGCCGGATCCCGTCTGCGGCAACCCTCCTGCCCAAAAACTCGACCTCTGGGGCCAAAAATATACACTTAGACTTCATTAGTCGCAGGTCTACCCGGTCCAGTCAGCATAGAACCTCCTCCAGGTTGTGGAGGTGTTCCTCGGTGTCTCGACCCGTGATAAGGATGTCGTCCTGAAATACGATTGTTCTGGGGATGGATTTTAGCAAGCTTTCCACGTTCCTCTGAAAGATAGCGCTGCTGAACGAATGCCAAATGGGCACCTGTTGTAGACAAACAGCCCCTTGTGCGTGGTGATGGTGGTCAGTAGTTTAGATTCGTCGGCCAGTTCTTGGGTCATGTAGGCCGAAGTGAGGTCCAACTTGGTGAACAGCTTGCCACCTGCCAGCATGGCGAAAAGATCCTCTGCTCTCGGGAGCAGGTATTGGTCTTGTAGAGATACCTGATTGATAGTGGCCTTGTAGTTGCCACAGATCCTGACCGAGCCATCCGTTTTTAGAACAGGGACGATGGAGCTTGCCCAGTCACTGAATTCAACAGGCGAAATTATGCCCTCTCTTAGCAACCTGTCCAACTCACTCTTAATTTTCTCCCGCATCACATACGGCACAGCTCTGGCTTTGTGGTGCACTGGTGTGGCGTCCGGGGTGAAGCTTATCCTTACTTTGGTGCCTTTGAAAGTCCCGACGCCAGATTGAAATAATGACTCAAACTTTAGTAGGACCTGTGAGCATGAACTTCACTCCACAGATGAAATGGCGTGCACATCCCCCCATTTCCAGCTCATCTCGGCTAGCCAGCTCCTCCCCAAAAGCGCGGGACCGTTTCCCGGGACAATCCAGAGTGGCAGCCGGTTCTGAGATCCATTATTTGTGACCACCAACATTGCACTGTCTAGCACTGGGATGATCTCTTTGGTGTACGTCCGTAGTTGCGTGTCAATGCGTTCTAGTTTGGGTCTGCTAGCTCTGAGTGGCCACAGTTTCTCGAATTGTTGGATGCTAATAAGAGACTGGCTGGCTCCTGTGTCCAGCTCCATGTGTACCAGGATGCCGTTTAACAGTACATCATCATAGGTGGCGTTTTTGTGTATGAGCTGTGGATGTTTTCCACCTGGATCCGCTGAACTTCAGCGTCCATTGCTGTGTCCCAGGCATCCCCTGTCTTGCAGACCCCTCTTGTGGTTCATCCGCTTCGTAAACCAGCCTCGCTGCGGGCTTCCTGCACATCCTGGCTAAATATCCACTCAAGGTACAATTTCTGCAGATGAATTGTTGAAACCGGCAGGTCTTCGCAGCATGTCTGCCCCCGCACCTCCAGCATGAGCTGAGATTGTTGTGAACAAAAGAGCTGTTAACCAGGCATTCCTCTCTGGTTGACTCTTTGATTACTCTTGAGCACTCTGTTTGTGGGTGTCAATGGCCCCATCCCAGGACGTATTGTCCCTTGTGATGGTATAAATGTCCGTTCAACATGCCATTGTCTCTGTTGCGGGCCCACCCTAGAGTCTGTTACTGACTGGTTGGTGTCGAATTGCCCTTGCCTGCCTGTGGAATTCGGTGTCGCGTTTACCATGTTAACTCCCTGCTCCATCGCCACGTTGGGAGCAGAGTTGCACGCGTATATGATCTTGGTTTCCTCCTCCCCCGCTATGAAGGTTTGAGCCATCAATGCCGCTACTTCCAAGGTCAAGTCCTTGGTCTCAATTAGCTTCCGAAAAATCCCGGCATGACCAATGCCCTCAATGAAGAAATACCGTAACATCTCCCCGCTGCAGGTGTCTGTGAACTTAGAGGCTGGCCAAGCGCTGAAGGTCCGCAACGAAGTCCGGTATGCTCTGCCCTTCCCTACGTCAGTGCGTATAGAATCGGTGTCGGGTCATGTGTATACTAATCACCGGTTTGAGGTGCTCACTGATCAGTTTGCGGAGCTCCTTGAAGTTCTTGTCCACCGGCTTCTCGGGTGCGAGCAGGTCTTTCATCAGCGCGTAGGTCTTCGGTCCACAGCTGGTCAGTAGATTCGCCCTTCGCTTGTCAGCCGCTGCCGCTCCCAGCCAGTCCTTCGTGACAAAACTCTGCTGGAGCCTCTCAACAAAATTGGCCCAGTCCTCACTGACACAGTACCGTTCCTCCATGCTACCGGTGGCCATTCTCTTGAGTCGTTGATTCCCGTTTCTCGTTGCCAAATGTTGTGTCCTTACACACTACAGTAAATCAACACGAGGCACACTGGAGACAAGGTCACTCTGTGACCTGTACCTTTATTCACAGGACCAAGAAGTGATGACCCTGTGTGGGACCTCCCTTTATATACCTGGATGACCAGGTGAGGAGCGTCTCCCACAAGTTCACCCCTGTGGTCAAGGTGTGCATTTCTCAGGTGTATACAGTGTACAGTGTTGTTACATAAAGGTTACAGTTATGTGAGGTTACAAACATGACAGGAAGATGCCTGTGCATGGATTTGACCATTGCACACCAGCCACCACACGGGCTTGACAGAGCTAGGTCTTGGTCCAGTGGCAAGGGTTAACCAGGACGACTGGAGACCAGCTCTGCTGCATGGACCTAGTGCGCACACATATCGCAGTGTGGGCTGGTCCGTGCTGCCCCTGGGCCCCTGGCCCCGAACTCACGCCTCTCCTGGGACCCGATCACATCTCTCCACAGTCTCTCGCCACTCCTGCTGTATCTGCCCACGCTCCAATTATCGACCTGGATCTTGATGAGGTCACTCTTCGCTGCCGTTGCCCTCCTGAAGTAGTATGCCTCTACGCTGCTCCCGAGACCGCTCCATGTGTGATATAAATCATCAGACCTGAGACTTTGCATGTTCAATCCTGCAGATGGAAATGTGCCATTTTCCCCGCTGTTCCAACCCGCCACTGTTACATTCCCGGGCCCTATGTGTGCGATACAAACTCTGGGGCTGAGCCGCCCGCTGTCAGTCCACGAGCTCAACAGAGCCCAGTTCTCCCCAGTGCCAGTTCCCCCTGTGTAACATCAGCCAAGCGGCAGTCTGATCATACGTTCGTCTAGTCACCAACACCACTTTCAGGCGATCAGAGGATTCACCCAGTTCGACATAACAACATGGCATCAGCGTCATCCAATTTGATCAGGTTCCTGGGTCTGCCAAAGGGTAGGGTGCAATAGATGCCAAGACATGTGCTACTGCGAGCGACAACTGTTAACCCGACCATAACTTCCATTCACTGAATGCCCAGTCTGTGTGTGACCAGATGGAAAGATTCCATCACCTCAACGCCAGCTTCACTGGAAGTGGTCATGATGCATTTATCCTCAGTAACTCTACCCTCCCGGATCGCTTCAAGAAATACAGTCAAGTGATTGGATGGCTACTGGACGACAATGCATATCCTTTAATACCATGGCTCATGATCCCTCTGTGAATAGGAGTTAGGGAGCACTACAAGGGTTATCATTCAGAAACGATTGGGATACAAAGGGGAGGATGGGGCGGGGCGGGGGAGGGAGGGGGGAATGCTTTCACTGTGCCTGGAACGATCTGGAGGAGCTCTGCAACACTCTCCACAAGTGTGTGTCCTGTGCAGCAGTAGCTTGTAGTCCTCTGCACAGCTGTGTAGTCCAAAGAGGCGCTGGACATTGAGGTTCATGGGGAGGTAACCCCAACTGCTTTGGAGACTGAGGATAATGGAGGAGAGCCTCATGAGGATCAACAGTGTGATGGCTACAAGGGACATCAGAACACAAATGATTAATGATATTTTCTCTTCTGTTTCTCTTTAAATCTGTCGTCACCTGCTGCTGAAACCCTCATCCTTTGTTACCTCGAGACTCAACTATTCCAATGTTCCCCTGGCCGGCCTCCCACCTTGCACCCTGTGTAAACTTGAGATCCAAAATTTGGCTTCCCGTGTCCTAACTCGCACCGAGTCCCGTTCACCCATCATCCCTGAGCTCACTGACCTACATTGGCTCCCGGTCCGGCAACGCCTCAATTTTTAGATTCTCATCCGTGTTTTCAAATCCCTCCATGGCCTCGCCCCTCCCTATCTCTGTGACCTCTTCCAGCCCCACAACCATCAAAGAGCTCTGCGCTCCTTCAATTCTGGCCTCTTGCACATCCCCAATTTTCATCGCTCTGCTATTGGCGGCCGTGCCTTCAGCTGCCGAGGCCCAAAACTCTGTAATTCCCTCCCTAAACCTTTCCACCTCTCTCTTCTCCTATAATACCCTGCTTAAAACCTACCTTTTCGAACAAGCCTTTAACCACTTGTTCTGGTATCTCCTTATGTGGCTCAGTGTCAATTTATGTTTGATAGTGCTTCTGTGAAATACCTTGGGATGTCTTACTACTTTAAAGGTGCTATATAAATTCAAGTTGTTGTTGTAAGTGCACCCCTTTGTCATCGCGATTGTTTCTTCATTGAGAACCTTACATCACATCAAACAATTTTATTCCAAAGAGACCTTGCAAGTCTGGTCGAGCTATATAGAAACATGGAAACATAGAAAATAGGTGCAGGAGTAGGCCATTCGGCCCTTCGAGCCTGCACCGCCATTCAATAAGATCATAACTGATCGTTCACCGTGGGTGGCTCTGCTGCACAGGAGGGCAGAAAAAAGAGTGGGAGAGCTATAGTGATAGGGGATTTGATTGTAAGGGGTTTCGGCGGCTGCAACCGAGATTCCAGGATGGTATGTTGCCTCCCTGGTGCAAGGGTCAAGGATGTCTCGGAGCGGGTGCAGGACATTCTGCAGGAAAAGGGAGGGTGAACAGCCAGTTGTCGTGGTGCATTTTGGTACCAACGATATAGGTAAAAAACGGGATGAGATCCTACGAGACGAATTTAGGGAGCTAGGAGCTAAATTAAAAAGTAGGACCTCAAAAGTAGTAATCTCAGGATTGCTGCCAGTGCCACGTGCTAGTCAGAGTAGGAATCGCAGGATAGCTCAGAGCTTGAGGAATGGTGCAAAAGGCAGGGATTCAATTCCTGGGACATTGGAACTGGTTATGGGGGAGGTGGGACCAGTACAAACTGGACAGTCTGCACCTGGGCAGGAACGGAATCAATGCCCGAGGGGGAGTGTTTGCTAGTGCTGTTGGGGAGGAGTTAAACTAACATGCAGGGGGATGGGAACCTATGCAGGGAGACAAAGGGAAATAAAATGGAGGCAGAAGCAAAAGATAGAAAGGAGAATAGTAAATGTGGAGGGCAGAGAAACCCAAGGCAAAAAACAAAAAGGGCCACATTACAGCAAAATTCTAAAGGGGCAAAGTGTGTTAAAAAGACAAGCCTGAAGGCTCTGTGCCTCAATGCGTGGAGTATTCGGAATAAGGTGGACGAATTAACTGCGCAGATAGCAGTTAACGGATATGATGTAATTGGCATCACGGAGACATTGGCTCCCGGGTGACCAAGGCTGGGAACTCAACACTACCAGGGGTAATGAACATTTAGGAAGGATAGGCAGAGAGGAAAAGAAGGCGGGGTGGTGTTGCTGGTTAAAGAGGAAATTAATGCAATTGTAAGGAAGGACATTAGTCTGGATGATGTGGAGTCGGTATGGGTGGAGCTGCGGAATACCAAAGGGCAGAAAACTCTAGTGGGAGTTGTGTACAGACCACCAAATAGTAGTAGTGAGGTTGAGGACAGCATCAAACAAGAAATAAGGGATGTGTGCAATAAAGGTACAGCAGTAATCATGGGCGACTTTAATCTACATATTGATTGGGCTAACTAAACTGGTAGTAATGCGATGGAGGAGGATTTCCTGGAGTGTATTAGGGATGGTTTTCTAGACCAATATGTCGAGGAACCAACGAGAGAGCTGGCCATCCTAGACTGGGTGATGTGTAATGAGAAGGGACTAATTAGCAATCTTGTTGTGCGAGGCCCCTTGGAGAAGAGTGACCATAATATGGTAGAATTCTTTATTAAGATGGAGAGTGACACAGTTAATTCTGAAACTAGGGTCCTGAACTTAAGGAAAGGTAACTTCGACGGTATGTGGCGTGAATTGGCTGGAACAGACTGGCGAAGGATACTTCAAAGGTTGACGGTGGATAAGTAATGGCAAACATTTAAAGATCACATGGATGAACTTCAGCAATTGTACATCCCTGTCCGGAGTAAAAATAAAACGGGGAAGGTGGCTCAACCGTGGTTAACAAGAGAAATTAAGGATGTTGTTAAAACCAAGGAAGAGGCATATAAATTGGCTAGAAAAAGTAATAAACTTGAGGACTGGGAGAAATTTAGAATTCAACAGAGGAGGACTAAGGGTTTAATTAAGAGGGGAAAATAGAGTATGAGAGGAAGCTTGCAGGGAACATAAAAACTGACTGCAAAAGCTTCTATAAATATGTGAAGAGAAAAAGATTAGTGAAGACAAATGTAGGTCCCTTGCAGTTGGATTCGGGTGAATTTATAATGGGGAACAAAGAAATGGCAGACCAATTAAACCAATACTTCGGTTCTGTCTTCACGAAGGAAGACACGAATAACCTTCCGAATGTACTAGAGGACAGTGGGTCTAGTGAGAAGGAGGAATTGAGGGATATCCTTATTAGGTGGGAAACTGTGTTAGGGAAATTGATGGGATTGAAGGCTGATAAATCCCCGGGGCCTAATAGTCTGCACCCCAGAGTACTTAAGGAAGTGGCCCTAGAAATAGTGGATGCATTGGTGACCATTTTCCAACAGTCTATCGACTCTGGATTAGTTCCTATGGACTGGAGAGTAGCTAATGTAAAACCACTTTTTAAAAAAGGAGTGAGAGAGAAAACGGGTAATTATAGACCAGTTAGCCTGACATCAGTAGTGAGGAAAATGTTGGAATCAATCATTAAGGCTGAAATAGCAGTGCATTTGGAAAGCAGTGACAGGATCGGTCCAAGTCAGCATGGATTTATGAAAAGGAAATCATGCTTGACGAATCTTCTGGAATTTTTTGAGGATGTAACTAACAGAGTGGACAAGGGAGAACCAGTGGATGTCGTGTATTTGGACTTTCAAAAGGCTTTTGACAAGGTCCCGCGCAAGAGATTGGTGTGCAAAGTCAAAGCGCATGGTATTGGAAATAATGTACTGACATGGATAGAGAACTGGTTGGCAGACAGGAAGCAGAGAGTCGGGATAAATGGGTCCTTTTCAGAATGGCAGGCAGTGACTAGTGGAGTGCCGCAGGATTCAGTGCTGGGACCCCAGATCTTTACAATATACATTAACGATTTGGATGAAAGAATTGAGTGTAATATCTCCAAGTTTGCAGATGACACTAAACTGGGTGGTGGTGTGAGCTGTGAGGGGGACGCTAAGAGGCTGCAGGGTGACTTGGACAGGTTAGGTGAGTGGGCAAATGCATGGCAGATGCAGAATAATGTGGATAAATGTGAGATTATCCATTTTGGGGGCAAAAACATGAAGGCAGAATATTAAATGAATGGTGGCAGATTAAGAAAAGGGGAGGTGCAACGAGACCTGGGTGTCATGGTTCATCCGTCATTGAAAGTTGGCATGCAGGTACAACAGGCGGTGAAGAAGGCAAATGGTATGTTGGCCTTCATAGCTAGGGGGTTTAAGTATAGGAGCAGGGAGGTCTTACTGCAGTTGTACAGGGCCTTAGTGAAGCCTCACCTGGAATATTGTGTTCAGTTTTGGTCTCCTAATCTGAGGAAGGACGTTCTTGCTATTGAGGGAGTGCAGCGAAGGTTCACCAGACTGATTCCAGGGATGGCTGGACTGTCATATGAGGAGAGACTGGATCAATTGGGCCTTTATTCACTGGAGTTTAGAAGGATGGCCCTTACGGCTAAGGGGATCAAGGGGTATGGAGAGAAAGCAGGAAAGGGGTACTGAGGGAATGATCAGCCATGATCGTATTGAATGGCGGTACAGGCTCGAAGGGTCAAATGGCCGACTCCTGCACCTATTTTCTATGTTTCTATTTTAAGTACCCCATTCCTGCTTTCTCTCCATACCTCTTGAACCCTTTAGCCGTAAGGGCCATATCTAACTCCCTCTTGAATATATCCAATGAACTGGCATCAACAACTCTCTGCGGCAGGGAATTCCACAGATTAACAACTCTCTGAGTGAAGATGTTTCTCCTCATCTCAGTCCTAAATGGCCTACCCCTTATCCTTAGACTGTGTCCCCTGGTTCTAGACTTCCCCAACATCGGGAACATTCTTCCAGCATCTAACCTGCCCAGTCCTGTCAGAATTTTATATGTTTCTTCGAGATCCTCTCTCATCCTTCTAAACTCCAGTGAATACAGGCCCAGTTGATCCAGTCTCTCCTCATATGTCAGTCCTGCCATCTGGGAATCAGTCTGGTGAACCTTCGCTGCACTCCCTCAATAGCAAGAACGTTCTTCCTCAGATTAGGAGACCAAAACGGAACACAATATTCCAGGTGATGCCTCAGCAAGGCCCTATACAACTGCAGTAAGACCTCCCTGCTCCTATACTCAAATCCCCTAGCTATCCCCAACATACCATTTGCCTTCTTCACCGCCTGCTGTATCTGAATGGCAACTTTCAATGACTGATATACCATGACACCTAGGTCTCGTTGCACCTCCCCTTTTCCTAATCTGCCGCTATTCAGATAATATTCTGCCTTCGTGTTTTTGCCACCAAAGGGTTCGTGCCACCAAATATGAATAACTGAGTGCAATTAGCGCACTTTTTCTTTTATTCATCATCATCATAGGCAGTCCTTCGAAATCGGGGAAGACTTGCTTTCATTCTAAACATGAGTTCTTCGGTGGTTGAACAGTCCAATACGAGAGCCACAGACTCTGTCACAGGTGGGACAGATAATCGTTGAGGGAGGGATGGGTGGGACAGGTTTGCCGCACGCTCTTTCCGCTGCCTGCGCTTGATTTCTGCATGCTCTCGGCGATGAGACTCGAGGTGCTCAGTGCCCTCCCAGATGCACATCCTCCATTTAGGGTGGTCTATGGCCAGGGATTCCCAGGTGTCAGTGGGGATGTCGCACTTTATCAGGGAGGCTTTGAGGGTGTTCTTGTAACGTTTCCTCTGCCCACCTTTGGCTCGTTTGCCGTGAAGTGAGTTCCAAGTAGAGCGCTTGCTTTGGGAATCTCGTGTCTGGCATGCGGACAATGTGGCCTGCCCAGCGGAGATGATCAAGTGTGGTCAGTGCTTCGATGCAGGGGATGTTGGCCTGGTCGAGGACGGTAATGTTGGTGCGTCTGTCCTCCCAGGAGATTTGTAGGATGTTGTGGAGACATCGTTGTTGATATATCTCCAGCGACTTGAGGTGTCTACTGTATATGAGCCCCATCTCTGAGCCATACAGGAGGGAGGGTATTACTACAGCCATGTAGACCATGAGCGCGGTGCAGATTTGAGGACCTGGTCTTTTATTACCAGCAAATGTTAACATTAGCCATCCTGCACCTGCTACAGGCCGTGTTGCCCTTGGGTGCCTAAATGTGCCTCTCGCTCGCCTATTCTGTTTCTTTCCCCTAAGTGCTACCTCAGGACAAGTATCATGAGAGTTGGTTGGCTGCTCTTGTCCTAAAAAGCTCCTGGTGGCTTTCCTCTGATGGCAACTTTTTTTGTGGGAGGGAGCTGCTGCTGGTTACACCTCTGCCCGGCCAGACTGGTGTCACCACTCGCATGGTTCTCTGAGGAAGAAGGCTGGATCTCTGGGGTGGAGAGTGATATGGGAGGGGGGGGGGGCTGGGACAGAGGACCATGGAGAAGTATCTGGATCCAGGGACTCCTGTGTGGCACGCTGCTCATTACACGTCTCCGCATTAAATCCACTCCCACCGAGAGTTAAAATTGGCCCTGAAGTTTCCACCTTCCTCCCCAGTGGAACACTTCTGTCTTACACCTGAAGGGGATTTAAGTGAACTGACCCTGGGGTGAACGGCTGAGTCAGCGATGGAGTGGATCAGCAGGCGGAAGGCCCATCCTTGGAATGCAGCTTCAGAACAATTGGCCCTGTGGAATGTTTGGGACCCTGGCAAAAGGATGGGTTTTAGGTTCTAGGCAACCAGAGATGATCGAATTCTCCAATAGTTTGTGTAAAGTTGGGGCCAATAAAAGAAAGTAAGACTTGTGTTTATATAGCAACTTTCCTGACCTCAGGACATCCCAAAGCCAATAAAGTACTTTTGGAGTGTTATCACTTGTTATAATGTGGGAAATTTTGTGCACAGCAAGCTCCCATGAGCAGCAGTGTGATAGTGACCAAACGAGCCAAAGGTGGACAGAGGAATGTTACAAGGCTACCCTCAAAGCCTCCAGGACCTTCACGCAAAGATCAGCAGTCCGTGGACTGTCCGTACGACAATTCTTCAGAGGAGCTGGTTCCATCTGAGTGTGCACCATCACATGACCCACTGAAGAAGGTGCAAAATTCACACGAAACCCCCCCTGTGTTTGGGCTCATTTGAAAGGAAATTTAATTTGAGACTATCTACCGAAAAGTTTTGAACCCTAAAGTGCTTATGAAAGAGAATTCAGAACTTCGAGGCTGGAGAAGTTAGTTTACAACTGTCGCGTTGGTTTCTCTCCTTGTCTTGATGACACACTCGCAGTATAGCACTTGGTGTAGCATGGCATACCCTCTGTTGGGACAGGGGGCCAGTTATACGATTTCAGTGTTTCTAGTCTTGGCGTCAAATCAGTTCAAAATCCTTTGGATAACTTGAAGTGCTTACGAACTTTAATTGAGTTTTGGATTTTAAAAGACAAACTCAAGGCTGTGGGCGGGCCTAAGGAACTAGCAGGAGACAGTCTGATTAAGTGAAGCTACCTGGGTGTGAGGACCAAGTTAACCTGTCTGGAGGGATGAGTATTTGAGAATCCTTCCCCCACAAGAAACATTTACATCACAAAATCACCCAGAGATAGCTGCCAATCAACATGGGTCTGGACAACCATTTCCGCATATACATCACGAAGAGGCCCAATCCAGCCTGTATGCGAAAGACTAAGCACAAAAGGACATTGCAATTACCAAATTAATATTTCCACCAGGAAACAGTTTTCGAACATCAACCCACCCAAAACATATCAACTTTTAACGAGCCCGCCAAATTATTACAAAGAAGAACCAAACCCGCCAAATATATACAAAGGATTTTGAACTGATTTGGCGCCAAGATTAGAAACACTGAAATCGTATAACTGGCCCCCTGTCCCAACAGAGGGTATGCCATGCTACACCAAGCGCTATACTGCGAGTGTGTCATCAAGACAAGGAGAGAAACCAACGCGACAGTTGTAAACTAACTTCTCCAGCCTCGAAGTCCTGAAGTCCTGAAGGAAGGAAGAACATCACCATCGCGGCAGCAACCAACCACCGTCAACGTGGTATCAACGGAAAAACCACCGCGATCGACCAAACTGAAACAAAACCCCAACGGGGAAAAACCGAAGAATGGAAAAGTTTCCTCTCTACAATCTAATCCTGACCTACTAACGGGTAAAACGTTGCCTAAAAGACTGTAGAAACCTATTTCTAACAAAGAAAACCAGGTACTTACCCCATAGATCCAAAATGCACCTTACCGAATCAGCGGACTCAACCCAACTGAAGATTGCGCAGCTAGAAGTCTTCTCCAACATTCATAAAAACATAGAAACATAGAAAATAGGTGCAGGAGTAGGCCATTCAGCCCTTCGATCCTGCACCACCATTCAATGAGTTCATGGCTGAACATGCAACTTCAGTACCCCATTCCTGCTTTCTCGCCATACCCCTTGATCCCCCTAGTAGTAAGGACTACATCTAACTCCTTTTTGAATATATTTAGTGAATTGGCCTCAACAACTTTCTGTGGTAGAGAATTCCACAGGTTCACCACTCTCTGGGTGAAGAAGTTTCTCCTCATCTCAGTCCTAAATGGCTTACCCCTTATCCTTAGACTGTGACCTCTGGTTCTGGTCTTCCCCAACATTGGGAACATTCTTCCTGCATCTAACCTGTCTAACCCCGTCAGAATTTTAAACGTTTCTATGAGCTCCCCTCTCATTCTTCTGAACTCCAGTGAATACAAGCCCAGTTGATCCAGTCTTTCTTGATATGTCAGTCCCGCCATCCCGGGAATCAGTCTGGTGAACCTTCGCTGCACTCCCTCAATAGCAAGAATGTCCTTCCTCAAGTTAGGAGACCAAAACTGTACACAATACTCCAGGTGTGGCCTCACCAAGGCCCTGTACAACTGTAGCAACACCTCCCTGCCCCTGTACTCAAATCCCCTCGCTATGAAGGCCAACATGCCATTTGCTTTCTTAACCACCTGCTGTACCTGCATGCCAACCTTCAATGACTGATGTACGATGACACCCAGGTCTCGTTGCGCCTCCCCTTTTCCTAATCTGTCACCATTCAGATAATAGTCTGTCTCTCTGTTTTTACCACCAAAGTGGATAACCTCACATTTATCCACATTATACTTCATCTGCCATGCATTTGCCCACTCACCTAACCTATCCAAGTCACTCTGCAGCCTCCTAGCATCCTCCTCGCAGCTCACACTGCCACCCAACTTAGTGTCATCCGCAAATTTGGAGATACTACATTTAATCCCATTGTCTAAATCATTAATGTACAGTGTAAACAGTTCGGGGTATGGCTAGCAGACCCTACTGCATCCAGCGAACCCCGAAACCGCGATCTACCGTTAATTGTCAAACGGATTGGTAAACATAGTCCCTGCCTGCCCTGGAGTCCAACCGAGCTAGAATTAGGGTATTGGGAGGTGGGAGGTATAATTTTACTGTAACCACCTTTGAATGTGTAGTGTATGGTACTTTAATTAGAGTGACTATAAGTTTGACCTTGTACCTTTCCTCGTATTGTCCTTTATTAGAGTGATTGTAAGTTTGGCCATGTATTTTCTTACTAGAGTAATAAGCTTGACTGTAATAAAAACAAAGTTCTTTTGCATCAAACCAGTGTCCTTTGCACTTTTGTCACACCCCCCAAATAAATCCAGAGTCTAGAACCTAAGGGAGTGGGAGCGATTCGAACTGCTCAAGTTGGTCAGAGGGGAATCTGACTCCCCTCATCGAGACCATCCCCTGACACCATGCTTACCAGGCAGCAGTGCAGAGACAAACACTTTGGTGGGTCCTGTTCGACAGATGGCTGAGTTTTCACGTGGTGACTCACACTTCGCAAGTGAGCACGAGCAGACATTGGTGGCAGGGGCAGCTGCCGGAGGGCGCAGTACTCTCCAAGCTCTGCTCAGCTGGACACAGATGCTGAACCCCGGGACCATCGATGGAATGGATAATAGAATGATAGAATGATACAGCACAGAAGGAGGCCACTTAGCCCATTTTGCCTGTGCTGGCTCTTTGGTAGAGTTACTCAATTCTTCCCACTGCCCCGCTCTTTCCCAAAAGCCTTGTAAAATGTTTTCTCTTCAGGTATTTATTCAATTCTCTTTTGAAAGTTACTATTGAATCTGCTTCCACCACCCTTTCAGGCCGTGCATTCCCGGTCACTCGCCGTGTAAAAAAAATGTTTCAGCTGTGGCTCAGTGGGTAGCTCACTCGCCACTGAGTCAGAATGGTTGTGGGTTCAAGTCCCACTCCAGGGTCTTGAGCGCATGAATCTCGGCTGACACTCCAGCGCAGTGCTGAGGGAGTGCTGCGCTGTCAGAGGTGCTGTCTTTCGGATGAAATGTTAAACGGAGGCCCTGTCTGCTCTTTCTCAGGTGGATGCAAAAGATCCCACGGCACTATTTCGAAGAAGAGCAGGGGAATTATTCCTGGTGTCCTGGCCGATATTTATCCTTCAATCAAAAAAACAGATTACCTGGTCATTATCACATTGCTGTTTGTGGGAGCTTGCTGTGCGCAAGTTGGCTGCCACGTTTCCCACATTACAACAGTGACTACACTCCAAAAGTACTTCATTGGCTGTAAAGTGCTTTGAGACGTCCGGAGGTCATGAAAGGTGCTATATAAATGCAAGTCTTTCTTTTTTTTCTCATGTCACCTCTGGTTCTTTTGCCAATCACCTTAAATCTGCGTCCTCTGGTTAGCGATTGGAAACAATTTCTCCTTATTTACTCTATCAAAACCGTCCATGATTTTTAATACCTCTGTCAAATCTCCTCTTAACCTTCTCTGCTGTAAGGAGAACAGCCCCAGTCTGCCCACGTAACTGAAATCCCTCATTAAAAAGGTACCATTCTGGTAAACCTCACCAAGGCCACGACGTCCTTCCTAAAGTATGGTGCCTAGAATTGAACACAATACTCCAGCTGAGGCCTAACCAATGTTTGATAAAGGTTCAGCATAACTTCCTTGCTGTTGTACTCAATGGGGCCAAAATTGACCCCGACTGGAAAGTAAGCGCACTTCCCGATGTTGAAATTTTTTTCCCGCCCCAATCCAAGGGGCGACTCTTGCGCCGACATGCAGCTCTTTGTTGTGCATTTCCGGTCGGGGTGGTGTTTGGGTCGGCTGCGGGACGGAGGTGGTGTTGCAGCGGACCGGACGTCGGGAGCGTTTAAAGGAGCGGGCCGCTGCGAGCTCTGCATTTAGTTTAATTAGGCCCACTGGGCCGCCGGGGAGGATTTCGGCCGGACCACCCATTGTCGGGCAGACCTCGCAGTTGGCTGACAATTTAAATACGACGGAGGCGGTGGCAGCGCACCCTTTAAGGGGCGGATTGGTGGCCCAGCTTCGACCGGGGGAAACCTGTCAGTGGCACCGACCGGTGGTGGCTCCGCTCCCGCGGGGCAATTCCACACGGAGCTATTTCCCGCAGGGGTGGGTGGAAAGGGGGTCGCCGCCAGGCGGTGTGAGGTCGGTGCGTGCCCGATGGGCGGAGTCACGGGTAAAGCAGAAACCCGTTCCCGCCGCTCCCGGCCCGGGAGCAATTTTCGGCCGAGTCGGCCCATCCGACTGCCCCCGTTCGGTGAGGCCTCTCTGCTCCATTTCGGTCCCTATGCTTCTATTTATAAAGCCAAGGATCCCATATTCTTTTGTAACAGCCTCCTCAACCTGTCCTGCCACCATTAAAGATTTGTGTGCATACACCCCCAGGTCTCTCTGTTCCTGTAACCCCTTTTACATTGTACCATTTAATTCATATTGCCTCTCCTCATTCTTCCTACCAAAATGTATCACTTCACAATTCTCAGCATAAAATTTGATCTGCCATGTGTCTGCCCATTTCACCAGTCTGCTTATGTCCTCCTGAAGTCTATCACTAAGCTCCTCATTGTTTACTACACTTCTGAGTTTTGTATCATCTGCAAACTTTGAAATTATGTCCTGTATACCCAAGTACAGGTCATTAATATATATCAATCAGAGCGGAACTCTTCTAATATCGACCCCTGGGGAACAGCCCTGTATACCTCCCTCCAGTCTGATAAACAACCGTTCACCACTACTCTCTGCTTTCTGTCCCTTAGCCAACATTGTATCCGTGCTGCCACTGTCCCTTTAATCCCATGGGCTATAATTTTGCTAACGCGTCTATTATGTGGTACTTTGTCAAACGCCTTTTAAAGGTCCAGAGACGCAACATTAATCGCACTACCCTCATCAATCCTGTCTGTTACTTCATCAAATAACTCAATCAAGTTAGTCAAAAACGATTTTTCTTTAACAAATCCGTGCTGACTTTCATTTATTAGCCGATACGTTTCCAAATGCCGATTAACTTTGACCCGGATTATTGCCCATCACTGGCCTGTAGTTACCGGGTTTATTATGCTCCCCCTTTTTAAACAGGGGTGTATCATTTACAATCCTCCAATCCTCTGGCATCACTCCCATATCCAAGGAGGTTTGGAAGGTTGTGGCCAGAGCCTCTGCAATTTCCACCCTTACTTCCCTTAGTAATCCTTAGTAAGGATGCACCTTAGGATGGGTGCATCCCATCCGGACTGGATGACTTTTCTCCTTTGAGGACTGCCAAACCTTTAAGTACCTCCTCTTTATTTATTTGTACTCAATCCAACATCATCACTGTAAGTGGTTTCCCTTAGGCGTGAACCAGTCGGCTGGCAGCTGGCGGGGCGCTACTTGAAGGGATGCACCCCAGCTGTCGAGGAACTTCTGTTCCAAAGGTCAGTTATGCGTGGCAGAGAGCGCAGGTTGTATCTGCAGCCAAATAAATGCTGCTTAGTCCCTGGAGTGTTGCGGGCCGTCAAAGGACTTTACATTTCATCCCACGGCATATCGTCGTTCTGCACTCCCTGAATCATTGGGAGCGGGTGTGCAGACACCACTGACCCTCCCCTTTAATGGCACGTCGGCACCTTCACCGGTGCTCACTCCCGATTACACAACACATCATGTTCGGTACGACTTGGAGTCTAATGCCACTCACCAACCCATTCCCACCTGATTTAGCGCTCCCCTGCATTCTTTCAGCACTGAGACCGAATTTAGTGGGCAGCGAGATTGATTAGCGCCTGGCGCTAAATTTCCAATTGCTCAAAAGTTAATGCCCCAACCGGGGCGATACCAATTTTCTAGCCCATGTCTTTAGTCACCCAGGGAGCTATAGCTTGGGATGCCTTTCCTTTCCCCCTCGTGGGAATGTGTCGACTCTGTACCTGGACCATCACCTCTTTGGAGATCTCCCATTGTTCAATTACTGTTTTGCCTACCAGTGTTTGGTTCCAATCCACCTGGGCTAGACCACCTTTTCAACTCACTGAAGTTAGCCCTCCTCCAGTTAAGTATTTTTACGCTTGATTGTATTTGTCCTTTTTCATAACTATTCTAATCATGATGATATTATGATCACTGTTCCCCAAATGTTCTCCCACTGATACACTCCACCTGCCCCTCTTCATTCCCCAGAACTAGATCCAACACTGTTCCTTCCTCATTGAGCTGGAAACACACATCAAGAAAGTTTTCTTTTAGACATTTTAGGAATTCCTCCCTCTCTTTGCCCTTCACACTGTCACTGTCCCAATCTATATTAGAGCAATTGAAGGCCCCCATTATCACTACTTTGTAATTCTTGCATCTTTCTGTAATTTGCCTGCAAAGTTGCTCCTCTAGCTCCGTCCCACTATTTGGTAGCATATAGTATGCACACCAGCAGCGTAATAGCTCCTCTATTGTTCATTAATTCTATCCACATTGATTCTGTCTTGGGCCCATCAACTACATCATCCCTCTCCAGTGCTATAATCGTTTATTTGATCAATACTGCCACAACCCTCCTTTTTATCCTTTCTTATCTTTCCTTGACGCTGGGAATATTAAGGTCATGGGCCTGAACATAAGAACATAAGAAATAGGAGCAGGAGTATGCCAAACAACCCCTCGAGCCTGCTCCACCATTTAATGCGATCATGGCTGATCCGATCATGGACTCAGGACCACTTCCCTACCCGCTCCCTGCAGCACCCCAATAGTTACTGATTGCCAACCCGAGAATGAACCATTTACCCCGATTCTCTGTTTTCTGTTAGTTAGCCAATCCTTTCAACCACAGATGTTAGGCTAACTGGT